>NW_005842554.1:140497-145724 GCF_000455745.1 Alligator sinensis
CCCTAAGTGCAGAGTATTCTAGCACCAATTATCTAACAAATTGAACCCTATAAAAATGTGGGTATCTAGATCTGGAGGGGACCACTGGGATATTTTGTGTCTGATTCTTTCTTTTTTGGTAAAGTCTTGTGCAAGCCATCAAATATACATGCATTCAGTTACTGCTTATGCTTATATACCAGGGCTGTTGTTGAAGATGGAACGGAAATGCTGTGGCAAATAGAGAAGTCTGCTAAGATCTCTGTGAGCAGGTGTCTTTTACAATCTCCAGTATGAACTCCATCCACACACTGTGATAAGGCAGAACTACCCCCTATCCTGAGGGCTGGTTTCATTAATAAAGCAACCCTAAGAGAAATCTCAGCCCAAGACAGCTCTCTCAGACTGATTACTTTGAGAGCTCCTCCCTCTGGACTGCTCAGCCCACTCCTTAGATCTTCTCTCCCCAGAGAGCACCTCCCACCTACCTTATTTCTCGGTGGGTACTGAGCCATCTGCATCAGTGAGTCAGCAGAACACACTTATCTCTTTTCCAGCAGGATCCACACCTCCTAACAGGATGGACAGTTTCTGACAAACTCTCAGTCTGTTACAATCTCAAACCATTAAGGAACAAATCCTGAGATCCTTATTTGAGGTTTTACTTTGTCTGGCTCCTAATGCAGAACAAATTCCCATTGCAGTCAATGACTCAATGTTATGGCACGGTGCAAACTGATTAAGGAACTCAGACTCCGGCCCTAACAGTGGACCAGACTATTCTCAGTTAGCTTGAAATAACTTTGCCTGAACTCCATTGCTGTTAATGGAGGATGGTTTACATCAGAACAGCTGAGCAGAGGATTTGGAACTGGAGTGCTTGCCAGGCGATGTCTTTCTAAGGGAGCTGAGCAGGGCTTGAAGGAAACAGTGGAAAGTGCCTCCATATCTTCTGTCTGCTAGTTACAGTCATAAGAGGATTTAATATTACTTGGATTTAGTCAGTCATTACATTTTCTCCCCTCCACCCTGGGGTCTGTTCAGTTCATACCCAGGGTAGGGCTTGCCTGAACAGTCTTAGGTGATTTTTCTAATCAGGGCTGGGGGAGTCCATAGCTGTGATCCTCTACAGCATCCTATTTAGTGGTAGTTTCCAAAACCAGTAGCCCTGTCTGGCCTCAAATAGCTTTTACATAATACAGAATATGGGAGTAAATGATCATCATGGGCTTACAGTCTGCAAATTTATGTCTGCTAAAAATTGGGAGACTGCTTCACAACATCATTTTAGGTTAATAAATTAGGGGAACCCTTACATGCTCCCCCCCCTTTCCCTTTAACTGAAAATGAGTCCTCGGGGCATCACAAGAGACCAGACGTCTTCCGCTTCACTGTGGACTAGTCACTTCCCACTGCCCAGTATTCCTCAGTGCCTCAGGGCTAAATCACAGTGGTTAATTATTAGACTGTCTGCAAAGACAGAATCAGAGATGGTTAGCCTGGGAGGTGGATGGACAACATGTCTAGGAAATATAGTGCCAGGCTCTGCATTAACTCTGTTATTTTAAAATGGAAACTTGTAAGTAAGTAGTTTAGGGTCCAAATGCAGCTATTTTGTTTTCTTTAACATTTTCATTTTTTTGCACTATCAATGAAAATATCTTCTGTGGTGAGAAATGTGGAAGAGGACAATTAACCCTCCCTCTGTAGTACTGAGAATTCACATACAACATCACATGCTACAGAGAGAAACTGATTGGAAACTGAAAGTGAAACTGACCAGTCAGCTGTCATTTTTCCTGGGTAGAGGCTTGCAACAGGTGATGAAAGTTAACAAGATTTAACAAGATTACAAATCTTTCAAGGAAATTAAAAGGTGGCAAATTCAAAATTGAAAAAATAAAAAGAGAGAAAACACTTTTTGATAAGTTGTGCTTAAACTGTGGAACTCACTGCCACCAGAAGTTATTGAAGTCAAGAACTTAGGAAGATTCAAAGGGAAATTGAATATTCCCATGCATCGTAATAATATCTGCCATTGCCATTATTAATGGCAACAAATGTTGGCAGGGGTATTAAACCTCATACATCAGGGTTTAAGCTTGTCTGTATTAGAGTTCAGGATGAGTCTTGGCATGAGACACATTTTCCTGCATCTGCATGCTGCAGGCTTCTTACACTTTCCTCTGATCCAACTCATGTTTTCCGCTGCCAGGGACCCTGCTGGGCATAGCACAGATGCCCCTGACCCAACAGAGATGCCCCTGGGAGCCTGGAGGTTTGCAGTGGCTGGGGATCTGCCGGAGGCTTCTATGTTGACAGTGTCAGTGCGTTGTAAATTCATCTCTGGTTCCCAGCCTGGCTCTTCAGACAGGGATGTTCAATAACTCTCCAGGAGGCTGCTATTCTCCCTCGTCTTCCCACCCCTCCCACTCGTATTAATATCTCTGCATTCATCTCCTGGCCTCCCTCATTAGAGCGTGAGGAATAATGGAGCTCTGGCTGAGCACAAAATATGCTGTAATAGGGACATTGTGATCTGCGAGGGAAGCCTGAATCATTCGACTCCCAGGTTATAGATTTAGGCTGGGGGTTTCACAAGAGCCTTTGGGAGTTAGGAGCCCAGATTCAATAGGAAGTCTATACAGCTTGGGCTCCTAATTCCCTTTGACTCTTGTGAATAACCCAGCTTGGAGTGATGCATGTTTTGAGGAGAAGGGTAGGAGTGGCTATTTGAAGTATATGTAATACAGAAGTTAAAATATATCTCCCCCACTAGCTACAGGCTTAAGCACACTCTTAACTGTGGAACATGTGTAAGAGAAGGTCTCAATGAACCCAGCCTAGAAAGCAGAACTGAATATGGGGCCAACCTGGATAGGACTGGGGGTGATTCAGTGCCATCTACCTGCCTAACTATCTCTGGGCAGCCTCTACCTGTAGACCACATATATAGCCCTGGCCTTCACCTGCAGTGGAGCCCCTGAGGGTGGTGGTAGACCAGGGCTGAATTTGGTTAGGGGTTGTGACATAGGCCTTATGGGCCCCTGAAGGTGAATCTGGATACAGACCAGAGCTTTTGCAGTGTGAACTGGTACAGCTCCACTGAAGTGAATGGAGTTAGCCTGGTTTATAGCAGACAGCTGAACATCTGGTGTCTGGAGCACATCCCCTTCTCCATATGGATTCCCCAACCTACTACTTCCCTTTGCATCCCCATTCTCATACAGCCCCTAGAGCTCACATGACTTGCATTCTGCATTAGCCCATATGATCTTCACAACATCAGCAATGAATGACAAAAATGTGAACGCTCACGTATGGGCTGGAAGCTGTTTGGACATCAAGAGAAGATCGTGCTGAGTCTCGCAGAGAGCTCAGGAGACAGGGGGGAATTCAAAGTGGGGGCTACTTGAGAGGGACTGGATAAAACTGGGGATAGGCAAGGCCTTATGAGGTTTTTATATCACTGGTTCAAACCCAGCTGTGGCCATGTTGTAACATTTTAATGACTGGGATGGTTATAAGCTTGATGACCTCAGTCCAGCTCCTTGCAGACATGAGTTCAGTTACCAGCAACCGATACGATGGATGCCCTTAGCAACTTCAACAAGAGGTACCAAGACAGAATGTGTCATCAGCGTGTACAGATACTCCTGTTAAAACTGGGGCGAGGTGACAGGCAATGGAATCCAGCATCTCCTGGGGCTCAGACTGTACCTCTTCCGTAGGTAGAAAGGAGCTCTTTTCTCTGGGTCTATCAATCTAGGATCCATTCCATAAACCACTGAGTTGGGATGCCAGCACACTTGTCCCCTGTGACAACCTTCCATTGAATAGGTAGAGATCCGTTATTATATATAAGTTAATGAGAGAAGTTCAAGGAAAGAGTAGGAATATAGAAGACTCCTTCCAGCATTGGAGGAGGTGGAAACTCCCTCAGCCAGGACAGAATCATTTAGATTCTCATTCAGGCTTTGATTCCAGGGTTTCTTTTCCTTTCCCCAGGGGGTGGGGAGTGGCCAAAAAACATAAGGGCCACATGCCAGCTGGCTATAACCAGGCTTCTATTATTGAGACTGCAATTTTTCGGGTACAGTGTATGACTCATCTGTCTCACAAAAGCACCTAGAAATGCCACCCAAAATTAGGGTCCCACTTTGCTTGGCCTTGCACAAATAGCCACTAAGGCTGTCTCAAAAAAATTCCATTTTAAATAGACAAGACAAGGAGCAAAAGAAAACAAAGCTCATTATCCCCATTTTACAATCAGGGAACTGAGGCCTAGCGGGATACAGTGATTTAAGGTGATACAGCCATTCAGTAGCAAGTTGGGATAAATTTTGGGTTGATACCCAAATGAAGTTACTTTGGTGTCAGAGGGCTGGAGTTGCACCACTTACAGGAGAGTCAACAGGTCCAGTAGGAATCAAACCCTTCGCTGTGCCCCCAGTGAGGGAGACAATGGTGATTGTGAGCTCCAGAGAGTAGTGCCAACCAGAGCTGCCTACTGGAGGGTAGTGTTGGCAGTCTGGCCCTACCAAGCCAGATTCCAGGTAGCTCAACTCAGAGTTCAGGAGAACAGGGTTAGTGAATGGGTCCAAAAGGCCCATCATGGCCATGATCAGAGACATCTGTCTACCCTGATCACAAGCAAGGGCTTGGTCTCTCCTGCTTCAGTCCCCAACAGACTGGGAAGATGAAGGAAGAGAAGAGATGAAAAAGAAATTGGAGGGAGAAGGAGGGGAGCAGAGAGGGGCTAAAGCAGCAGCACACTAGTGAAGATCAGGGCTTGGGCTTGATGACTCTGGATGCTCCTGGTGCCCCTGTGGGCTTCTGCCCAAAATAGGTGCCTCATTGCCTGGGTGCAGCCCTAGAGGACCGGGGAGTGGGGAGTGCTGCCAGATCCAGACGGAAATATTTAAATCGGGCCTCCTTAATACTGTTAGGCATTTTCCTCTCTCTCTCTCTCTCTCTCTCTCTCTCTAATTCTGTTGCAGTCATTACCCAGGGAGCGGATACACAGGGCCCTATGGGGAGTTCTAATGGGCCGATTCAATTTCAACTGGATGACGCCACTTAGCCAGGCATTAAGAGCTACAGCTCCGGGAAGGCAAACGCCAGAGAGAGGGAGAGGGTGCGAGAGAGAGTGATTATAACGAGGAGCAAGAACTCCCTCCCGCCCGTCCTCCACGCTCGCCCATTCACAACCGCTCCGGAGAATAGCTACATTCACAAAACAGCCAGC
>NW_005842554.1:146895-153763 GCF_000455745.1 Alligator sinensis
CAGCTCAGCCTTCGTTGCCCCCCCCCCCGTTACCGTGGCCGCACTGTCTATTTCAGCCCCTGCCGCGGCCGGGCCGCCTTCAGCACGTCCGGAACCGCAAGCAGCTTCTTGTCATTCAATCCTTTCTGATCCTGTTGGGCGCCAGGGCCCTGCTAGGTCCTAGTGCCCCTCGGGCCGCGGTCCTCTGGGTCCCAGCGCCCACGCAGCAGCGGGAAAGGGTCTGGCCAGAGCCACTGGCCTGCCTGGTCTGGCCTGGCATCTCGAGGGCTAAGTCCCACCAGTCTCAGAATCACTGCAATATCATACTTGCACTCACTAGATCCTATTATCCACTAGCTTTTGGTGGGGAAGGTTAAGAAAGCCCCTCATTTCAGTGCTGTCTGGCCAGATCATTGGCCAAATGACACTAAATTGGTGAGTTGGTGGCTAAAAAGAGAGGTTTATAAACTCAGAGTGTTTGTCCACCCCCCTCTGGAACTGTCCTGTAGTTGTGGGTCCAAGCCCACCTCCACTCTGGAGCTCTCTCTGCTGTGGTCTCCCAGGCAGGACCTGGATTCAGCTCTGCAATGTCCTGGTGCTCAGCAGGCCCTGCATCTGAGAAGAGCTTCCTTCTCACTTTCCTTGGGCCCACTGTTCTGGCAGTTGGGCCCTGGTCACCTCCAAGTCCTAAAACCCCGTCCACTGAATCCCAGTGCTTACTAGATCCCAGTCCCATCCACTAGGTCCTCATGTCCAAGCACAATCCAGAATCCTTGCTCCTTGTCTTCTTGCCCTTTATCTCAGTCCTTTATCCTAATACTAGAGCCTCAGTTTGATCCATTTTCTATGTCCTTTCCTTTAGGTCTCACACACTTTCAAGACAGCCTTCTGCACCCTAATGCTCTGTTGACTCCTTGTTCAGCCTGTTTGGTCTTAGTTCTTCGGGGGTCTCAAGCCGTGTTTTCACTGGTTCTTGTTTCTGTCCCCCCAGCTCACGCTATCTGGATTGGGTTTGGTGTCCTACGGGATCTAGAGCTTTTGTAATGGTGCCTAGCATTCTCGAAGTCTTGAAGGGCAGTTGCTGGGCTCAGAAACTCTGCTGATTCACACCCACTGCATCAGGAGGCTCACAGCTCTCATGCCATAGGTAGGTGTCCCTTCCGATTCAGCCAGTCACCCACGTTCTAGTGATGTCCATTCACTACTGCATAGTCCTCATTACTGCATTACTGATCTGATTCATCATTCAGACTCACTGGTTCTAAAGGTTCTTGCTGTCCAGTCTTTGCATTAGCATGAGAGTCTTATCCTGTGCACTTGGTTTTTTTCCCATACAAATTTCCCTAGATAGTCTCACTTCCTTGGGTTGCCTACATCCCACCATTTCCTCCTTTTCAGTGGGCTGGAAAGCCTAACACTCAGCAGTCTCCTCACTGAGGTGCCTGTGGATCAGTCACCCCTGTGTCTCTGCTACTCAGCTGTCCTTGTGCTTTACCAGATCAGCCTGCCATTTATGCCTAATGAATCCATATCCTTCCGTACCCATTCAATCGATAATGCATATTTCCGGAGAGCAGCTCATTCAGACTCTCCATTACAGCAGTGGGTGGAGTAAGCATCTCTCTCCAGAACACTGGGAGTCTGGAGGGCTCGAGGCCCATTCTATATTCATACTCACATTTGCTGGATCCTATTATCCACTATCCTTTCCTTCACCCCCTTCTCCATCCTTTGGCCAGGAAGGTTAGAAAATCTCTTGCTTCAGTGCTATCTGATCAAACCCAAATCATTGGCCAAGTGAAATGGAGCTGGTGAGTTGGTGGTTTAAAGGAGAGGTTTATAAACTCAGAGGGTGCGTCCCCACATGCAGGGGCATGTGTTTGCCACAGCACAAACAGCAGCACAAATAGCATCTGTGCTGGGCCCAGTAGCCTTATCTAGGGTTCTGGGAGCCTCCCGGGGCTGCAGTAATGCTGAGCTGGCTGCATGGAGCCTGGCCAGCAGAAAGAGCATGGATCTGGATGTCCAGGCTCTGTTTCTGGTGGAGCAGCTGCTGCCATATGCACCATGCCCCTCACCCCCCACGTTTTTTGTGGTGGTTTTTTTTGACACTGGGCTCTTCTGGTGTCAAATTTTGGTGTCACACTGTGAATTTGCAGCAAAGCAAATGGTTGCCCATGTGCCATATGCAGTCTGCAAACCACACGTGCACACTCCTCTGGACATGCTCAGAAAGTTTGTCCAAATTTATCAAGAAGGGCTGAAATACCACTGTTAGCCAGTGGCAGCCCCAGTAAATCTTTAAGGTCCCATTAAGAAGCTTCTCACAGTCCTCCCACATTCTTCTCATTGACTAGGACAGAGATCCTGGCAGCACAATAAAATTCAAATGTAATCAGATTGGTTGACTTTTCTTTTCTGTCGGGGAAATAGGACAGAACAGATCGCACTTTAACAATCAAAGTAAGTTACCTTTGCTCTTCTCTGCTTCTCTGCTCTTCAAGGTCATTCTCGCTAATGAAAATCAATCTTCTCCTTGCTTTTTTCTACTGTGTGGGTAGCATTTTTTACCAATGGCCATTAGCCTCTATGAATGTTTCCTCTGTCATTATATTACAGGCTTGATGACCAGCTTTGAAGTTGGGGGCAAAGACTGATAGTTAAAATGCCCTCCAGCAGGACTGGGAGCTGCAAAAATATCCATGCTGCTTATGGTTGAGACAGTCTGCTGCCAGTGGAACATATATATGGGTACTAAGAACAATAAAATATCTTGACTTAAAATGATTCACAAGGCAGAACTGGATTGCTTTTTGTGTAAAGCATGAAACAACTAACTTCCCTCACTAAGTATTCTCATGTCACCAATTGCAGCACAGTTTGCACACAGTAGAGGTGTGGAAATCATTTAGTTAAAATTCTCCTAGCCAAAGGGTCTGACTAGATTCTGTTCCAGATAGGTGTAGTAGTTTGGTTCATGTTTTTTTTTTCTCTTCCTCCAAGGACTGTCTATTCCTAGATGGTCAGAAGGATTTGCTTTAGTTCTGGTCCTCTGTGGCCATATCTACAGGCTGAAATGTTTCTGTGAGACAACGTTAAACTGAAGTCAAGACCATTAGCACATATGTGACCCCTCTTGGCTGTTCCCCAGCCTATTGGTTTTGCCTTGGGGCTCCCCTGAGCAGCATGATTCAAGTTCTTTTTCCTTCCCTAAGGCCTTCAGGAGGCACCAACCCTTTTGGAATAAGGCCAGAATGTGTTTCCAGTGCTGCAATAAGAGTCAGGAAGTACCACTTCCTGAAAACAAATTCATGGCAATGTCTATGCAGGTAACAAGAACGGGCTCGTCTCATCTCTTCTGATAAGCCCTGGTTTCCTGGAGCAGATCCTGTTAGAGCATTTTGTCAACACCACCGCCCCCCCATACTTTTCTCTGAGTGTTCAGAGAAAGTGGTAAGCCTGACCCTTCTGTGTCACTGAGTCCAAGTCAGAAAGCCCTGGATACAAAGGACCAGGCAACTGAGTCTGAATTAAAGGATACATCTAGAGACCTGTCAGTATATTTTAGTGTAGTTTGTCATTCCCTCCCCCTCCCCTGCACAACTTGATCATTTTGCACATTGAAGTTTGGAAGGGAAGAACAGTATGGTAGGGAAGTGCCAGCCTACAAAGCAGCAGTCATTCTACTTCATTATACTCCCAGCCATATTGCAAACTCTACGTGTGGCTTTGGACAAGTCACTTCATAGGTCTGTACCTCAGTTTCCCTATCGACACTTCCCTACAACACAAAGTGGGATTAGAGGACTAGAAGACTCAGCTCATCAGCATTTGCAAAACACCCAGAGCTCCTTAGATTGATGGTACTAGAAATGGTCCAAATATTACTATTTGTTTGAGTGACTTGTGTATCACAGCATCTATCCATGTATCATAGCATCTACTACTTCCTAAGATGAATCTGGTAGACCTCATCATCAAGATCTTTTTTCTTCTAGTTTTCCTGCTAATCTCCCTGTGCTCAGACTTTCCCAGGTTATGTTCTTTAGAATACCCTCCTGGTAACCTGTACATGGCATTGTACTTTGTTTTCCAGTTTGCTTTGAAGGTGCAATTGCAGTGATAATTCATGTGAATACTTTATCTTTCTGTCCCTCTTCTTTAGGATTTTCAGATGTGCCCTGATGCTATAAGCCCTCATTGCTTCCAGGAATGCAACTCTCCTCTAGCGTGGCTGAACTCAGTCGTGAACAGACAATGGATCCTCCTGCTGAGGACTTCCAACAGGTTCTCTCCATTGACCAGATCCGCTCCATTCGTGCCAGCAATGACTATGTAGAGAGACCTGCTGTCTCCTTCATGCAAGCTCGGTCCAATCCATCCCTGCCACAGAATTCCCACAAGACAGAGTGGTCTCAGGATCATCTGGTGTCTTCCACTTTCCAGGACCTACACCGCAGCCAGAGTCAACACCACCAGATACCACCCTTACAGCCACACTTGAGTCACTCCAGCACTGCTAGCTCCATGTCCCGTAGCACCACTGCCTCGGACCAGAGGCTCCTGAGTGGGATCACGCCCTCACAGTCCGGGCACTCCATCATCCGGACGCCGCCCAGAATGGCTGACCTGAAGCCTGAGGAACCGTTGAAGGGGGTGGCAGAGAAGCCCAGCCTTCACTCTGGACACCTCTTTATCTGTGAGGAATGTGGGCGCTGTAAGTGCGTCCATTGCACGACTGCCCGCACCTTGCCTTCCTGCTGGCTCTGCAACCAGCGCTGCCTCTGCTCGCCTGAGAGCCTCATCGACTATGGGACTTGTCTCTGCTGCGTCAAGGGTCTCTTCTACCACTGCTCCACTGACGATGAGGACACCTGTGCCGACGATCCCTGTTCTTGTGGTCCAGGGTCCTGCTGTGCCCGCTGGGCTGCCATGAGCTTCCTTTCTCTTCTCATGCCCTGCCTCTGCTGCTACTTTCCTACCTTGGGGTGCCTCAAACTTTGCCAGCGGGGCTATGACAGCCTGAGACGACCTGGCTGCCGCTGCCAGAACCACACCAATACCGTCTGTAGGAAGATTTCCTCTTCCAGTGGGAATCCCTTTCCCAAGACTCTGGATAAGCCAGTATGACCTCCTTCAGTGAGGAAAATTGGCTCTTCTTCTCCTTCAGCTCCCTCTGCTGGGCACCCCTTTGGGAAACGAACAAACAGATGAACAGTTAATCAGTCAGTCAGTCAGTCAGTCAGTCGGTGAGTCCTGCCAGGGAGCACGAAGCATGTTCTGAGACAAAAGGAATCTTGCTCCTGCAGCCAAGCCAAACGGTCTGGGTTTTGCACATTTCAGCAAAGGACAAAGACAGATGGAGCCAAATGCTGATGCATGCACTAGGCACTAATTGTCAACAGGGGGGTTGAGTGTGGGATCTGTCACTGGATGGCTCAGGACTCTGTGACCTCAGAATACCTTAGGAGTTCCTCTATGGTGGGTTTAAAATGGTGATGTGTCCTAGCACTATAATCCTCCAGGGACCAGACCACTTAACTCAGTTCTCTTTCATTCATTCCTTCTATGGCACTTTCCTGACTGGCACCTCCCAAAGGCTCTTACTTGGTTCCAGTCTGCTGTACTAGGTGCCAGTTTCTCAAAGGGAGATAGGCCATTGTAGTAAACCAACCAAGGGCAACACCTTACACACGCGCGTGCACACACACACACATGCACACGCGCAAAATAAAAGATCAAGCTTCTAATCATTTTAAGGTAAAAAAGGAATATAAGCAAACCCAAATGTCAATTTTTATGGGTTCACTTGTTAGTGGAAATAGGGAATTGCTGAATTAAGAATCACACTGCCATGGAAAGAACATGATAGTCTGGGTAGAGAAGAGACCCATTTCCACTTCCGTACATCTGTAGCTAGAGGAAATTCATGCTAGTGTATGGTACTCCAGGGTAGAATTGGCTAAGAGCAAAATGTTAAATCTCAACTGAAGGTTAGCACAACAAAAAATGCCTTGAGGGAATGGTAAAGTCTGGCATGCAAAGCCTTACCCTTCTAAGCTGCCAGTGCCAAACCAGCCCAGGTTGGTGCTGACAGGAAGGTGGCATTACCTGATGGTCTCCTATTGGTGAGCTGGTAATTTCATTCCATCTCCATGTCGATGTAATTGAAACCCATCACACCAGTTGGTGTTCCTGTTGACAGGATCAGTAGAGAGGCCAAGAATTAAGTAGACCATGGAGCTTGACCTACCTTTTCACCTCTACAGGTTGTCCCTTTAGGTTTTGGGTGAGGTACACTAGTTGGGAGATGAATAGGAAGCCCACCCTGCTGCCCTGTCCTATTGAGAAAGAGAAGCCTTCAGACTCCAAGGCTTCCAATCTAGTACCTTTCACCAGCACTGAATTCACTTTAAAGAGAGAAAAACAGAATGAAATCTTAAGAACAATTGCCAACTGAAACCACCTTTACTATGGTTTAAGAACAGTTACACATGCTTGTCTCTGTCTACAAATGGAGATAAGCTGAGGTCCTGACTTTGGGCTGGAGGGGGGAAGGAAAGCTGTTTATCAGAAGACAGAAGTAGATGGGTAAGAGAAGTGGGTAATACCTGACTCACCCTCCCCAGTTCAAGTGCCTCATTTATTTTCTGCTGTGATAGAGAGCGCTACACAAAAGCAAGATTCAGCTGAGCAACTTTGCACCCTGTAGGCAAGCCTGATGTTGATACAAGGGGTTCTGAGACAGGAAATGTTGGCTGCAAACTAGAGATGGGTCTGAACCAACTCCCCAGATCTGGACATCTTCAGACAAGGAGGAATTTTAGGTCCAGATTGTGTTTCCTGGTTGGTTGTCTACAATGAGCCAACCTTCTCTATCTGAACATTC
>NW_005842554.1:153773-175628 GCF_000455745.1 Alligator sinensis
GCTCAGATCCAGCTAGAAATTTCTGGCTCAGGTCCACCTCTGCTGTAAATGTCAGGTGCCAAACTCAGTTACAACCCCTTGACTCCAGAAACTTGGCCATGGAGTGAAAGCCAGAGTAACCAAGTGCTCTATTCTACCATCACATTCACCCTCCAAGGCACACACACACACACACACACGTGTGTGTGTGTGTGTGTGTGTGTGTACAGGGCAGTGGGCATAACGACATTCCTGTTCCATTGGAGCAAATGGTTCAGGAAGACTATAGGACATGTGAGAACTAGAGAAACATATGCAAGAAAACCCCAGCTGCCCCAAAGCTTCCTCCAAGGCACTCCAATGTTTACGGCACAAATGTCGCACTCGCATATCCACTGACTCCTTCTCTTTGTTTAGAATTTCTTTGATATATTTTTGTATATATAAATATAATGTTATGATGGCTAGGACTATTATTAATAATATTCATGATACTGCTGTGAATGGTGCCATATGCAAGGTTTGGCTTCCTGGTACATTTACAAACTCCAAAGGAATATCTCAACTCTTGTTATGCTTCTCTTAGACCTTAGTTTATAGGCAATGTGAGGTATTTTAAGGGCCTGCTAACAAGGCTTTGCATTGCTTTTCATCAGGCAGGTTTGTGAATTCAATTCAGCTGCTAGCTGTGGGGCGGGGCAAGGACAGAAAAGGGTGGAAGGCAGGAGTTTCTATAACCAGTTTATCCCATGGTGAGTTCTGCCAATGGATTAGAATCCTGTTACACTGTAATGTTTCACTTTAGGACCATGCTGTGGGAATCTGCTTTTCTCATCTGAAGATGGAAGCCCCTTTATATAAGCAGAGGAAATCCATATGATACGCATGCATCCCAAAACTCACTTATAGTGGTGTTCTATTTCAGATTAAATGAGGAGAGTCATGAATGCACCCACTGAAGTTTCTGATGACCACATCATTCTGTTCAGAGGAAAAGTGTTCTGTGAGAAACATAATGACTTCTCCATGAGAATTCCACTATGTGGGATGGGGGGTGGGGTATATACATCATTCCATTTCTTTGTTACATAAATTACACAATGTATTGCAAACATCTGACTATGTCTATGATGATAATCAGGCAGAATCCTATTTTCAAGATCCATAGTCATATAAAAAGTCACATTACAAAGTACACCAAAAAATCTATATTGGTGGGACTCCTGTAAAAAGGTACACCTTACTTTTTGATCATTCCACTTACTTTCTACTGGGGCTAGTTTTTGGTCATAATGGTTTTTGGCAGAATATGTTCCTTCCAACACATTGCTTTTTAAATACGAAGTGCTAGTTTTTTGAGTCTTTTAGGGATTTGTTTTAGTGAGAACCCAATATTTTTCCAAGAAAAAATGTTGATGGAAACAGAAAAAATAAATAATTCACATTTTTGATGGTGAACAAACAACCAAAATGTCTTCAATATGCTCTTCTCCCCAAGGTTTTGGTGTGGATGCCAGTTTCTTCAGTTTCTTCCTTCATGACCCACCTTTTCCTTTCACTTGATCATGAAATAACTCAATAAACATGTGAGACTTCCTGATCATTTCAATGGAAAGGCCTCATGATGTCATGAAAACATGGTGACCTCGGCAGAGTGCTGGAAAAGTTGCATATTGAGCAAAAGTACTCATCTTCCAGTCCCTATGCAAACAAAACATCTCTTGACTGGGAGCCTACTGGGAGTTTTGCTTGGTAAATGCAGTGCAAGATTGGACCCAAGATTATTATTTTAAAGAGGCATCTCCAGTAATTGGCAGAAGGTTAATGGCCGGTTTTATTGAATTCTATTTGCAAGTTCTTTCTAATTTCCATTGTAAAATTTTCATCTCCAAAAGCATATTGTGCTATAGATTACTGACCAATTTTCGCCAGTAACATTTTACATATATTTTATAATTTTTCATTTTTTTGATATTGTGCAATACATTCTGTAAAATATGGGACACATGAATGGAAATCAGAGATAGAACTGAGTCACAAAACTTCGATTCAGAAATGTTCTGCCCAAGGATTTTGGTTCAATCTGTTGTGTCAGTTACGAAATTCAGATTAAAGTCTAGGATCTGAATTATACAGACCCAGATTTTTTTGGTTCCCAAGGCTTATCTGGGACTTGTCCAGAGAATCCATCCATAAAATCTGTTTATTAGAGAAGGACAGAAGACACCAGGCTAGGATTTACCAAAAACTGTCCAAGATAAACAACATCAGCCAAGTGGGTTAGTTAATATCAGACAGGAGATGAAAGCCCTGAACCTGGAGGTCTTTTTATGACTTCCCTATGCAATTGCAGACTAGGTTGATGTTTTTTATCTGTCAGAACATGCAATTTACTGTAAAATATGAAACTAGTACCCACTGGGTCTGTTTGGACATGGGAACGAGAAGATCTGCTCCAGAGGTTTGGAGCTGGTCACCCTGGACTTTGTGTCCAACTTTACATTCCAGCCACCCTCTGACTGGGAGTAAGAGCTTTGAATGAGGCTCTCCAGACCTCTCTCTGCACTTGTGATTTTGTTATGCCACGACAGTGTTATTTCATTCCCAAGGGCTGATTGTCAAAGAGGCCCATAGGCGATGTGTGTGTGTGTGGGGGGGGGAGGTAAAGGGGGACATGTGCCCCCCTCTCCCCGAGATTGGCTGCCGCTGGCTTCTGCGGGCAATCACTTCCCCTACTTGCTGTCAATACAGCTGTCGGTGGTTGCGGGTGGTCCCTGTTTACCACTCGCCACCACCACCAGCATGGATGGTAGCTGCAGGCAGCCCCCACTCGCCACCCACTGCTCACCACCCCTCCTCCCTCACTGACAACACCACTGCAGCCACCAGCGGGCAGTTTCTGCTTGCCGCTGCCACCCCCCCCGCTGACACTGCCACTGCCGCCTGCAGATGGTCACCGTGCCCCCCCAGCCTGAGGAGGCATGCGTTGTTCATGAAGTGGCCCTTTTGTGGAATGCTATATTCACCACATATGGTATTCTGCTTTTGATCTCATTAAGAAGAGTATGTTTTCCAGCTGAAATCAGAGCGGAAGAAAGGCATTACAGCAAACTTAGGTAAGCTTAGAAGGACCATTACGGCGAGCCTTGCATACAGTGGCAAAACTCTTATGGTGCTTGAAAGGGGGACAATCAGCATAGGGGTTCCCTTCCTCCCTGATCCCAGTGTTGGAGAAGAGGGAGGAAGGGAAATGGCCAAGAATTCTTTCCTCCCTGAGGGAAGGCGAACCTGGCCAGTGAGTGCAGAACTTGCTTGGGAAGCAAACCCCAAGAAGGGTAGGTGATCAAGCAGCTTTTTGCTTTACTTTTGAGAAGCACTAGATGTCTCCTAGTCTTTGTCTGAGTTTCAGACACACCTCAGAAGGCTACCCCTTGCAGGACTTATCCCTCTGTAGAGGTGCTATCCACCATAGGGGCCATCTGCAGCACTCTTGAACTCAGTGGGCCACTGCTGAGGGATATGGAGTACTCCTACTCTCCACAGTTCTACTAGACCCTTCTGGTTGAGATGGATAGGACTATATTCATGGTCTCATGCTACAGCTAGTGCACCATGGTAACCAATCAAGAAATTCCTGTCCTTATTTCAGAACTGTGACTTCTAACAGAGAACCTCATGGGATCTTACAAGTGCTCACTACTAGTATTGGTTTCAGATCCCTACCAGCCACTTCCATAACTTCTTTGATCTGAAATATTCTTATCCGTGGTTTTGACCCAGATAATTTGGGGGCCCTTTGCCCAAAAGGTAATCAAAAGCTCACAAGAGCAACTCAAGTCTTACTGCTTGGGTGCAAAAAAGGAAAAAGAAACAAAAAAAGAAAACAAGGATAAATGACCCTTCCCTGCCCCATCCTTGAGACTGCAGGAACTGCATGGCCTGAGGTTGAGCAATCAACCCATTGACAATGCTCTCTCTCAGTACATAATTTGCTGCTCATGCCACTAGCTGCTGCTTGCAGATGTTGCATGTACAATCTTACTAAGCCTGGACAAAAGCCAGGGCATTGCAAGAGGGAATGGGTGTATTGAGAATTCTGATTTCTATTGCTCCACAGGTGGGGAAAGGGAGAGTGGATGTATTCAGTAATCCATTCCAGATGGCCAACCAAACTTGTTCAGGGTCATCCCCTCCATGTAGAGCCCATGCAGTGTGCCAAGTCCATTTCTGTTGGACACTCACATGCAACTGAAATACTTCTTCCTTATGTGGCACTGAGCACCCGTTCCAGGTGGGCAAAGCAATCCTCTTCAAATTCTTTTTGATTTCAGATTTCTTAGAGATCCTTCTTCTTAAGAGATACTAGAGCAGAGATTATTTGCAAATGCTTTCTGTCACTGGTAGCCACTGATCAAACCTAGACAGCAGTTTGGGGCCTACATGAAATAGATTATTTTTACCATTCCTTGGAGACTATTTCAGATGAGTCCCATCTAGTATATGTCTAGTAGGGTGAGGGAAAGGGCCAAATATTTCTCCTTATGGTATGGGCTGCAATCAGGAAAGATTTCAGATGAGGGGAGTTAGGCTGAATCAAATCTCTTTCAGTCAGCCCCTTGCAGACCATTCACAGTGCAGACCACTGAATGTATCAATGCTGTGCAAAGGAAATCAATTATGCATGCGGTGTAACTGGGTTTGGAGAAAAAAGGCCAGACCTCACTTTCATTAAAGCAAGCTTCAAGAGGCAAGCCAACTTTGATGGCAGCAGGACTGGGCCCATGCACAGAGAACTCAGGGATCTGTAAGGAATCCAGCTTCTCTTACCTGAATAGCAAGGGGGCACAGTTCCTATATGGGGAAGGAGAACAAGGCCACTGTAACCCTGATGTCAGTGATGAGCATGATCATTCATAGATGTGGCATGTTTGGTTCTCCTGCATGGCTGCTCCTACCCAGGGGAATTTTTCACTACCCTTTTCTCCCCAGTACCTACCCTTGTTCAGGCTCCTTCAAATATATCAGATGCTCTGTGGGCTAAAGGCTGCTTCTTCTTTGTACCACAGCTGTCTTTAGCACAAACTCCACCTTAGAAGACTCATACTTCTTGACTTCAAAGGGGAATCACGTACCAAGTACTGAAGCATCTAATTCTTTGTTTATTTGGTACAAAAGGCATTCTGTACAGTGTATAAAAAGTTCCCTTCCCAACCTTCTTTACTTTAGTTTCCTTTATAGAAGTTATAATACATGCTCATAATCTTATTGCTGGTTTTTGACAATACTCTCATACTCATGTCAAGAAAAAAGAAAAACCAAAGTATTTATTTGAAAAGTTTATTTTAAAGATAAAAAATAACCTATTTATTTTAGAGCACCCTCTTCTGTTTGGTTTAGTTTTCTTCTCTTGCAAAGCTAATAACTGATACTGAACCACTGCTGAAATAGAAGAAGTAATTCTATTGGTGGCTGCCCAAGCCACTTAGAGCAACTATTCAATAAAAATATATATTAATTTTGAAACCTTTCTCATTCTTGTCTTGGAAGCAGGGGAGGGTGAAAGAAAGGGGAGGGCAGGCTTCTGCCTTGGCACAGATCATGTTGGTATAGTGAAACTGCATTTAGTGCTGGAGTCCATGTGAGCACTACAGGCAGGCACTGTTGGAAGGCTGAGACCCATTCTGGCATTGATAGGTAATTGTTGCTGGTTTTTATAAAGCTATTTTTTATGACCCCCAATGGTTACAGAACAGCTTATAAGAAACATTGAACACCCCATCCTCTGCCTACCTGCTGCAGCTTACCCAAGTCCTTCATGGGTCTATAATTGTTCCAGCAGGATTTCTGTGGTTCCACAGGGTGATAAATTCTGGTACATCATAGCAGAAAGAATAGCACAGTGACTGGATACTAAGAGTGACTGTAGACAGAGAAAGTATAGATTAGACCAGATAAAGACAGGGCATTTACAGACCCATAGGCCAGAACAGAGCAGATAATCTATACTGGCTACACATATATATCACAGGTCATAGGCAACTGGTTGGGGGGTACAGGGGGGCATGTGCCACCCCTGACAGGGTGCAGGTACATGCCAGCCCCATCCCTGCTGCCGATGCCACTGGGTGCTCACCAGCTCCATTCCCACTGCTGTCGCTGGCGGCTTCTGCAGATGCTCGCCAGCCCCATTCCCACTGCCACTACCACCACCAACTTCTGTGGGTGCTCACCAGCCCCATCCCTGCTGCTGCCACTGGCTTCTGCAGGTACCCTCCCAGACTCAGGAGGCACCAGTTGCCCATGTCATTGGTCAGAGAATTTCACCCACCCACTTCTGTACTGAGACCACTCATTTGTCTTTGAGTAAAGTTAACTTGTATTTGATTTAACCACATTTTCCAGAAAGGCATCTAATCTGGATTTAAAGTCATCAAGAGATCGGAAATCTGCCATTTCCATGGCTGGATTGTTCCAATGATTAATCATCCTCACTGTTAAAAACATCCCTGATTTCTCATTTGAATTTCTGACTCCAACTGTCAGCCAGTGGTTTGTAGCTGTGCCTTTCTCTGCTGGGCTAAAAGGTTGGTATTTTCTCATTGCAAATTTAGTTATACACCATAACTGAGTCACCTTTCTATCTTTTTGGTAATAGATTGTGCTCTTAAGGTCTCTTGTTGTAAAGGCTTTTCTTTAGCTGTTGAATTACTTTTGGGTCTCTTTTTCCAAGCAGTTCCTAATTTTTAGCATCTTTTTTTTTTAATGGGTATGCTACAGCTGGTTGCAGCATTCCAGATCCATCTCAGCAACACTGTAGATGGACGTAAAGTTACCTCCCTATTCCTGATCACTAGTCCTCTGTTTATATATCCCAGGATAGGATTAGCCCCTTTTTGTCAGAGAATGATAAGAAACCCATATTGACTTCACTCCATTATGATCCTTAGATCCTTTACTGAATCTCTGCTTTCCAGGATGCAGTCCCCTGGCCTGCAGGTCCAGCCTGCATTCCTTATTCCTAGATGTTGCACTTTGACTATTTTAAAATATATTTTGTTTGAATAGGGTCAGGTTACCAAGCAACTTCAGAGAACTGTCCCATGCATGCCATTATTAACCCCTTTACTGCAATTTGTGTCATCCACAGCAGTCATTTTATACATGAATGATAGATGATAGCTGGTTAGCTATATTAGATGAGATAAATGTAGCTACATGGATCGATTGCATTAGACTAGAGAGAGGTGGGTGCAGAGAGAGACAGAGGAAGAGAGGAGGGAGGGATTGCTAGCTAACTAGCTAATATTAGGACTTTAGTAGACATAAAAAGGCTGTTTAGAGCAATGGTTCTCAACCTTCTTGGACTCAAGGTAACCCTAGGGCACCCCTCGGAAAATGGGAGCTCTGAGCATTCACTGGTGTTTTGACTAGAAATAAGAGAACATTTCTTCTGTTGGAAAGAACTCAGAAAGACCACAATAAGTCAGAATGTTTTTGACACTATGGGCTCCTATTTGAAATCTCTGAGTTTATCTTGTGAACCATGTGTAGCTGTTTGCACATCTAACACTACTAATATCAAATTACATCCTTAAAAGGATCTCATGACACACCAGGGTGACTTTTTACACCAGTTGAGAATCACTGGTTTAGTGTTAGAAGTCAGTTATTTGCTGAATATCTATCAGTACCATGGGAAAGAGCTCACTGCAGACCCATACATGTCCAACAGCAATTCAAAGTTCCAGGAAGTTGGATCTCTATTTTTGAAAGTTTGCACCATTTACAGTCAAGTAAAAAATGCCTGGATTTTAAGTGTGTGTGTGTCGGGGGGCGGGGGAGAAGGGGTCAGGAGGAGTTTCCGTCTTCATGCAACTGTTCTCCAGCTACAATCTCCTATTCACTGTCAATCACACAGTTCCCAAGGATCCAGCCACTGTGCTGTTCTTTCTGCTGTGATGTACCAGGATTCATTACAGAAACCCCACTGGAGCAATTAAACAGCCCTGAGGGATTCTATAAGCTGCAGCATTTAGGCATATGATGGACCTAAATTAGAAGCCGAAGCTGAAAGCTTTTGAAAATCCCACCTTGAATATTTATGTCTTACTTAAAGCTTGCTATTTCTGCTGGAAAATAACAAGAAAAGTGCAGGTACTTGGCAGTTCCACATGAAGACACAACTTTGTTATTTAGGTGCTATAGAGCCAGCCAACAGGGGCAACACAGAATAGCCCCAAAATCTGTTTTCCTACATACTACCCATGACTTCATCAGTGATGATGATGGTGACAACACTGGGAAAGAAATTTTAAAAGACTGTCCCAGATGGAGTTTTTTTTTACCTGGATAGAATGTAATTAGTGTGGGGAACTGGCATTTACCATATAATCTCTAGGCCTTATTCCATTCACATGTGGACCAAAAGATGCTGCTAGACTAATGGGTCAGTAAGAGTTTTAAGGTTTTCTATGTCCTTTTACCCACACAAATTAAATCCAGTTAGTGAAATAAATATGAGTTCTTCTGTTGGCTTCAGTGAGATAAGGGTTTCAGGTCTGGCTAGGGAGCATAAGGATGGAGGAAGCAGAAGTGGAGAAATGGTAAAACAAGAGAGGTGCCGCAGGTGGTCAGCCTGAAATGAAGTTCTTCAAGTTTGTGTCTTCGCTGCTCTCCTTCCCACATACTTTCTTACTTAAGTAAAAGCTGAGATTCTCATGTAATCACTTGTGACTCTGGTATCAGGGGCTTGCAACACCACCAACTATCTAAAGACTCATAATCAAGTTGTGAGATGAGGCAACACTGAATTTATTTCACATAGTCCAGCAAATTAGAACACTTAATCGGGGTGGATCCAGGGGGGTGAATCGGTGTGGCATGTCAGCACAGCTCCTGCTCTGAGCTCCCCAGATAGTCAATGCGGGGTCTGGCTGAAGCTTCTGCTTTTATGTCATTCCCCTGAGGGGTGGTGGTGGGGGGAGGAGGGTGAGTGCCACTGCTGTCTTTCCTCCTCTCTATCCTTCCTCTCTCCTCTGTACCTGAATTCAGTAGCAGGGGATAGAGAGGATAAATGGCAGTGGTGCTCAGCCCCTGGTCTCTAGAGCTGCAGAAAGCAGGATCCATTAATTGAGATAGACCCTACCTGACTTTTTTTCTTCCCACTGGCCCCACATAGCTCCCTCTTTTGGCTGCCCAGGCGGCCAGCTTCAAAAGGAGTGCTAGAGGCAGGCTGGAAAATACCTGACCTAGAGCACTGTGCTAAGAAGTTTGAGATGCAGGTTCACACCTGACCTGGCAGCTGGGAAGGGGCTGAAGTGCCCAAGCTGCATATGTGGAAAAGAAGGAAGCCAGGCTGCCTGCAGTGCAGGTGGGTGGTGAATGCAGCTCGGAGAGACGGGGAGGTGGGTTGTCCTGGTTGTGAGAGCAAGGGTCACTGAGCAGCCTGTGCAGTGCCAGGGGAGGGAAGGAGCCTGAGTCTAGAGTCTGCCAGGGGAGGGGAGGACCCTACAGCCTGAGTCTGCTGTTCTCTGGGTAAGTGCCCTAACCACTCAGCTACTGCCCCCAACCTCCTCCATTTAACCCTTGTTAGTCATGGATTTCTGCCATCTATTTCCACTCACCCAGTGGGTGCCACATTCCTCCCTAGTCAGTGAGTGGCTTTATGAGCATACTCAGTAGCTGTGTGGATGCTGATACATCCATGCTGCATGGGACAGTTACCAGCTGCTCCCTGTCATAACCCAAAGGTATGATTTTGTGTGTGCTTCGGCACTAGAATTATACCCGCTAAATTGCAGCTTTGTTGCACGGTGGAGTTTTCTGCTGCAGAGGAGACCCCCGGTGCAAGGGAGAATTTCCCGCCAATTTGTAGCTTCCTTGGCAGGGTGCATTGCTCAAGTTGCAAGAGAAATGCAGGGTGCAAAGGAGTTCCCACCACCCGCATGCAAATTTGTGTCCCGCTATTGGCTAGTTCTAAATTATTCCCATGTGGTGGCTAACGATTGGCCTGCTAGCTGTATAAGAGGCTTGAGCGGTTTCCGCCCAAGCCAAAGAGGACTCCACATCCATCTCGTGGGGACTCTGGGTACACGGCAGGGTAATAGAGACCCTGTGTGAGATTCAGAGGAGTTTGGCGACCTGATCCATCGCCCACCTCTTTCCGTCTTTGAGCGATAATTTTTTATAAGACGTATCTACGAAGTTTCTATTTCGGTGGCGCGCTTGTCCAGGGCATCCGGAGCTCTGTTTCCGTGGAGCCTAGCAAACTCCACGTGATTGTTCGTGTTGTTTTGTCTGTAACCGCAACTCAAGCAAGTTTTCCAGCCTGCACCGCAACCATCTTCGGTGTAAGTAAACAATCTTTAGATCTACCATTACGAGTCCGTGCCTAATTCTAGCGTGTCGCGCGTTCTCTCCGACCCCGCGTGCCTGGGCTGCTGGCCACAGCCCGCGCAGAGCACAAAAAGGGCCCGGCTCACACCCGGCCCGCACACTCCCCATCCTGTTTCATTCTGGCTAATGGTCCTGTGGTTTTGCTTCTTTCTACAGGTGTCTGATGCCAATAGTGTCTGAGGCTCAGAATATTCTTTGATGGGCCTTGAAAGAGATGTTGTTACTCCAGAGCACAGCTGTCCAACTTCTGGACATGGTGAGTAGGGGTGTGTGCCACATAGGCAGGAGGAACCTCCTCTCCCCTGGCACGGCATAGGCTGCTCAGTGCCCCTTGCTCCCACCACCAGGACAACCCACCTCCCCCTCTCTCCAGCTGCATGCACCACCCTACCTGCACTGCAGGCAGCCTGGCTTCCTTCTTTTCCACATATGCAGCTTGGGCACTTCAGCCCCCTCCCAGCCGCCAGGTCAGGAGCAACTGGGGAGTCATGGGGAGTGGTGTTTGGGTAGCAGCTTGTGGGCCACACTCCAACCATTCAGGGGCTGCATGTGTTGTGGCCCATGGGTCACCAGTTGGACAGCCCTGCTCTGGAGTGAAACCATAGCCCTGAACTCACACTGAGGGGTGAACATTCAGTTCTCTAAGCATGTTTTATTTCTATGGGACAGGAGAAGAGAGCTCCTCCTACCTTTTGACAGGTAGGCAGCATCTGGAAAATGACTAAACAATGAACAATGAAGGGATGTCAATTTTGGTTTGCATAACAGCTGATCTGTTCCTTTCACAAGTCAAATGGGGATTTTTGCAGCAACCAGGACTGCAAACTTCACCAACAATCTGAAAATTCAGTCATGCTCCTTTTTGCCTCTGATGTCACCAGCTCTAGGCCTGATTCAGCCATTAGGACCTAGCTGGCAGCTCCACTGATGATGCCCGAAGCAAACCAGCAATCTCCCTCTCTACACTGCTTTCCACCCATTGCCTTGTAGCTGTGCGAAAGGAATCAGAATTTGATTTTATATGTAACAAATCAGAACTCACTCCAAGACATTCAAGGAATGGGTCTATTTGGTAAAAAGGTACCAAATTGTTTTTGTGACAATAAAGGTACTGAAGCCAGTAAGATACTAGTTAACCATGAAAAATTTGAACTGGAGATGGGGGCAAACCCACAACCCATAACTGCACACACTGGGGTTTTGGGAGCGTTTCAATTTGGCTGGCTCCAACCATACTTAGAAGGGGCTGGACCAGAGATTGAGGAAGAATCTGGGATGCGGGGAGACACTAGATGGCTTCTTCTGGGTAGATGATTAAGCGGCCAGAGGCACCTGACTCCCTTCTATCAAAAAATATCCTAACCCCCCGCAACTAATTTTACTGTCTGCCTTGTTCCACCTCTCCTTGCTGTGAATCCTGACCCTGCCACATGACAAGGGGAAGTAGAGATCAGGAAGCAGACAGGGCAAAAGAGGCATGTGGAGGGTCAGGAAGCAGTTGCAAACTCAGATGATACCTGGCAAGGAGATAGGGATGCTTTATACACTAGTGAAGCTTTGGGGAAGAACTGCATTGACATGTGGGGTGAGGGGAAAGGAAAGAGAAATATGCTTAAAAAAGATAACTTGGAATAGGAATTTGGGAGATTAGAGTTGAATTTTCCCCATCCTGCCATCAACTTAGAACTCTAAGAATAAACGTACTTGTTTGTACCTTGATCAGGGCCTATATTTGCAGCCCCTTTTCTGATGCCTTTCAAAGACTTGGGTTAGATATAAGAAGAGAAAACATTTTAACTGTAAGGAAAGTGAAGCATTGGAACAGCATAGCTAGGGAGGCTGAGGAATCCCATCACCTGAGGTTTTAAATAGGTTAGATTAACATCGTTCATGAAGGCCTTAGGTCCTGCCTTTGGCAGGGGGATGGACTAGATGACCTCTTATGGTCCCTGCCAGCTGTATTTTCTGTGGTTTGTTGCTGGAATAAGGACTACAGAAGCAGTGCTTAAGTAAGCATCAGCAATCCAGGAGGAAGGGTAATTCTGTAGCCAAAACACAGGTGTTGGGACTAAGAGGTATGCATATAGGCTTTGTTTGTGGCCCTGCTACTGACTCAATATGGGGTTCCTAGCAAGGCTTGGTTTACTTCGGCAAAAGGTGAAGATAATCAGGGTTAAGTAATTCCTGATAACTGTGTGAATCCTTGTCCTCCTTTAGTTCTCCTTGTCCTCCTTCCTTACAGATTTCCCTTGACTTATATGTTACATGTGTTCCTGGAGAATGGCGCTTAAAGTGAATTTGCACAAAGCAAACCCACTTTATAATGTAACAAATAGGGATACCTTCCCATGGCGGTGAGGGAGGGAGGGACTGAAGCTGGGATGGGGAAAGGGCAGGGGGAGGGGTGCAATGCAGCCCATCAGTAGGAACTGTGAGTGGGTGAAGGGCAGAGGGGCTGTGCTGGGCTCTTCCCAGGGGGGCGTGGGCCTCTGGACCTGCACGCGGGACAATGGCAGACTGCTGCTGCAGGCTGGGGCTGGTGGCAGAAGTGGGCACTCCCCAGCACTTGGCAGGTGGGTTGGGGAGGCTATGGTGAATTTTGGGGTGGCAGCAGCCTCTCTCCCAGCATGTGGGACAAAAGCAGACTGCTCCTGCAGACAGCAGCAACCTCCCCACCCCCCCGTGCATGGGAAGACAGCAGGCTGCCACTGCAGGCTGGGACCGGTGGCAGCACTGGGCACTCTCTGGTGCTCGGCGGGCAGGTTGGGGAGGCTATGGTGAATTTGGGGGCTGCTGCCATCCCACTCCCAGCGCTGCCCCAGCCTGAAGTGGCAGCCTGCTGTCATCCTGCGTGCAGATCCAGGGCCTTGCGCCCCACCAGGAAGAGCCCAGCGCAGCTCCCCAGCCCACAGCCCTCTCGAGGGGCATGTAGCAGCAAGAGCTGCACCCTTCCATCCTGCACCCCCCTGCCCCGTGCCCTGCACCCACTTATAGTTCCCGCTGCCTGCTGCAGCCCAGTGCCTCTGCTTCTCCCTGCTCACCCTATGCAAGAGCAGCTTACATCAGCTGCCTATAGCCGCTGGGCTGCACCGTGCCCCAAACCTCCCAGGGCTCTGCTTCTCTCCATGCATCCCAGCTGCTGCAGCAGACCTGGGAGCAGCCAGCACCACCTGCCTGCACCACAGCACAGCGCAGCCCAGGGGCTGGGGTGAGTGGGGATAAGAGGAGCCCTGATTGCATAAGAGTGAATTTACCTCTCATATAAGTAATTTTGGGTAGAAAAAAGGTGATCACATAAGAGCAAATTCCCATATGTGGAATCCGCATAAATTGAGGAAAACTTGTACTAGTGGTTAAGCTGGGAATGCCCCCCATGAGGTTGAGTGTTGCCCACAATGGCTAGATCATGTAAAGAGACTGATGAGTCTATGACTCCTTCCTGAAGGAGCCATTCCATGAACTCAAGCAGCAGAGACTTGTGTTTTTTTGGGATCTTCCACCTGAACCCACCAAGCCATCATTGCACTTAATGCTACAGCTAAGGTATTACATGGTGGCTGGGAGGCTTACTTCATTTGTATTTATATTTGAATTTATATTTGCATTTGCAAAGTGCCAGGAGATCCTAAGCAGGAGGGAACTTTTCTTATAATCTTGCCTGAGTCATAACTGTTCCCATAAATGATCTGTTGCTCTGGCTGGATGAAAGAAAGTTGGGATCAGGCCTGAAGCCTGAGGGAAGCGAGAAGATGTGAATAAGAAACCAAACTGTTTTGTAACAATTTCACCCAGGGAATGAATAGATCACACCACTCTCTGTAGAAGTGTCTTCCTGTGTGTCAAGCTCAGGGGTGACCAAATGAATTGACACTGGGAAATTCTCACCGGAGATAATGACACCAACTAATTGAAAATAAATTAAGGAACATGACACCTTGTGCGCAGATCAGTTATCTATAGCATACCTTTCCCAAAATAACTGCCTCCTGCACATCATATGCTGAAGCCAAAGAGGGATACATACATAAAATAGGCCACTCCAGCAGGGAGCTGAAATTCCTTTTTATTTTTAACTGAAGACACCACAAGGGTTAATTAGGAAGGGCCATGATATGGCCCTCAATTGGTATGATCAGCTCCCACTGACATCAGTGGGCATTGTGCAGTGCATCAAAGAAATTGAGAAGTTTTGCCCTTGAAGAAGCACTCAGGTATGTCTATGGAGCACAAATAATACGCCCTCTCCCTCTCCATTTTGTAACTCTGCCAGCTTTGGAGCTAATGACCAGACACTTCTATAAGAGGCGAGTTGCATTGCTTTTACCCCATCGGGGCTTAGGTTAACATGACCAGCGAGTATTTTTCTTAACAAGCCTGCCCTCTAAGCTTGAAATCCCCCTAATCACTTTTGTATGGTTGGCTGCTCTGTCAGTTTCAGAGGTCTCAATGTCTCATTTAAAGATTTAAAGAGTTTGGTTTCCTCTCTCTCTCTCTTTTTACAGCTAGTGCATTCAAAACCCCTCCTTCGAAAATCCTGCTACTCCTAGGAATTCCTGGTGCCCAGTGTTGGTTATCAGATCACTTCGTAAGTAAATGAATGTGATCTCATTCTATTCCTCTAAGTGCCAATCTGAATATCCAGAGGATGCAAGAGGCTGACATTTCATTAGGAGCCCATCGATGAGAATTGCCCTTATATAATGGTTATTCAGAGCAACATTTTCAATCACAGAGGTTTAAGGTTAGGAAGCTAAATCCATTTTTGTTATTATAGCAGTGCCAACAGGCAAATAACAGAATTCAGTTATGTTAGGGCTTGCATCTAGCAAGATACAAAGCTTATAACTGACTATCACCTTCAGATGGGATGTTCAGGCACAGGAAAGTCCCTGGACATAAATGACTTGTCCAGCAACATGGAAGAAGTTTGTGATAAAGCCAGGAATTGCACTGCCAATCTTCTGAACAGTAAGCCATGCTAATCCACAAGACTATCCTTCTCTAAGTGTTAGCATGATGTTCCAAAATGCTAATCCAGTACAACTTCCTCAATTACACGGGCAGCTTTAGTTGCTCAGCATCTCAGGTTTCTTTTGCTTAGAGGTTCAAATACGGATTTAAGATTCTTACCTTTAGATTCTCCTGGCCACAGTTCTGAGTGCATTGCCTTGTTATGGCTGTTGCCCATGACATTACATTGTACCAAGTGAGGTTTGGCCCTGTGCTCCATAACAACACTATCAGGTGTAAAGCTTGGGTTTGAATGTGAATACTTCCCAGTTGAGTGGGGATTGGATCCAAAGTTTGGGTTTCACCTATTAGAAAGAAAAGCAGCAGCTGTGAAGCTTAAGCCTAGGCCTCCTCAAAGTTCAGTCCCAGGTTTTTGTTGGGGCCAGTCTGAAGCTCTTTGTATCTGGTCACACAACTTTGCTCTTTAACCTTGAGAAAGACCCTGTGCCAGGAGATAAAATTCTTCTCCTTTACACAGGTTGGATATTGTGTTACTATCGATGTACACTAGTGTAAAGTGGAGAGGGAGAGTGGGAAGCTGACCTTATTTGTTAAATGTTGAGGGAACATGGCAATTGCTAGACAGGATCAGCTAAGTAGTACATGTAGCCCAACATACTGTCTTTGAAAGTTGCTAGCATGAGGTAATTGGTAAGAAGGGTCAAGAAACCCTACAGTGGCTACTTCCTCTCCTTGCAGTGATAGGACATTGACAGCGACCTCGTCCCTCTGCTTTACCTGTGACAAGGGTGCTTTTGGTGGTTCAGGCATTATGTGTGTAAGGATTTGTTCGCAAAGCTTTTAAGAACATGTTAGACAAACACTTGGCCAGGTTGGTTTAGATGGGGATGATCCTGCTTTGATTAGGGGGTTGGACTAGATGAGTTCCAGAGGTCCCTTCCAGCTCTACTTTTCTATGATTCTAGGAACCTAACCACAGGAAAGTTTCTTCCTAAACCACATTACCTGAAAGTTATCTTATCCCTAGAGAACATTTAGATGTAGTATTTTGTCATTAACTTTACAGCTGAGACTCAAGTACTGGGTTTGCTTTCCTCCTCCTGCAGTGGAGGTGAAGATTGATTAAATCTCCCTTTCCATGCAGTTATGTCTGAAGCCTATTACTTTTATATGGATAGTTTCCCAAATGGGAAATTTTTAGATTTCTCCAGAGAGCTACTTTAAAAACCTGAGCTGGAGAGAATGATGGTAGGGAGACTGTTGGCCTGGTGAACCCTGTGGCGGATGTCTGTCAGTGCTCAGGTTTTGCTACCTGCTGGTTTGTCACACTAAACCTATGTTATGAAAATCTGGCTGGGTTCATCCTGGACTCAATCGTGAAAGGTGCAGAAAGCCATTAGATTGCTCAGAGCCTTGCACAAACAATCAGAATTTTCCAGGACTGAGCTCCTAGCTTTCTACTTACCAATAGTTTATATTCTCCAGGCAGACCTTAACTGATGTTTAGAAATCTAGAATCTTGAATCTCACATAGTTTTATGGGGTCTTTAGCATTAACAGGGCTGAGAACTTGGGTGTTTCAGTAACACAAACAAACAGCTATGACTTAAAGATGTGCAGTGTGGAATCTTGCTATTCTGTCTTCTGTACACTATATTATTCTGTGTTCAGTCTACTGTATACTGTTGAGTTAGGAATGAATGGTAGCCAAGATTTTCAGATGGGATCAGAAATTTTGTGTGCCTCCTTTTTGAGGAATGGGAGCTCAGCACTTCCTGAATGTCCCTTCAAGTGGCACCCAAAAATGGAAATACCTCAAATTACTAGTCACACTATAAAGCTTTGGCCTGTGTGCCTCGCTTCCCTCTAATCAATGCAGTAAGACAGTAACACCTAGAGGTCCCAACAAAATTTGTGGTTCCCACGTGGAAGGCTCTGTACAAACACATTGTGAAGCAGGTCCTGGTCCACAGAGCTCACAATCTAAAGAACCAAAGGGTAGATGTAGCTACAGAAAGATTAAAGGATTTGCCTTGGGTCATGCTTCAAGCTGGTGGCAGGACCAAGAAGACAAACAAGGTCTTCTGTCTCTTGGATCATTGTCCTATCAGAGAGGCCAATGATTCTTAACCAGGGTGGCATGGCATCATGGGGTGCTGTGAGATCCTTTTAAGGGTACTGTACCGTGCCACACGATATTAGCACTGTTAGGTGTTTGAACACTTGCACATGATTTGCAAGATAAATCCAGAGATTTTGAATAGGAATCCATAGTGTCAAAAACATTCAAACCTGTTATAGTCTTTCTGAATTCTTCACAACAGAAGAATTGCTCTATTACTCTTCTGTAGTTAAAAATGAATGAAAGCTAAGAGGTGGCATTTTTTGAGGGATGCCTTGAGTCTAATGGAGTGTTTTGAGCCTAAAATGGTTGAGAACCATTGAGATAGACCATGTTTCCTCCTTCACAAGTCTTATTTTTTATTTATTTGTTCACTGTTTTTCTCCTTAATCTAAAATGAAAACAATTTATACTGAAACTACACAGGCGTATGCTCTTTACTTATGAAAAAATAACACCCAGAAACTGGGCTAAAAGGAACCATTTTGACATACAGCAGAACTTCACCAATCTGCATGGCTTATCATTTGGATCAAAAGTTTGTGGCTTCACCAAGCACTCAGCAAAAAATAACCAGCTGAGATCTGACAACACTGTGACTTCCTTCAAAACAAACCAGCAGAGTAGAATCACAGATAATAAAAGCTTTGCCACAGCTGTTAAACAGGCTGCATTTAGTGGTCCACCACCTTTGCTCTTTAATTGTTTGTTCACTAAGGGCTTGATGTTCCACCTGTTTAGAGAAATCAGGTGCTCACTAAACCCAACGCATGTGGTGGGTATTCTGGTACTTAGCTCCTTGATGGACTGGAGCCCTGCTCACTGATTTGCAGAGTTCAGCCATTACACAAGGGGAAGTCCCCACTTGGCAAATGCATTTAGCATCAGTAATCTCAACAGAACAGATTCTGGAAATATGTCTTAAATCAATTCTATTTTTGTTGCTTATTTTTCAGTAGCTCTTTTACAAGGCTAACTAAACAACCAGAGAGGCCAAGATACACAGAGAATCATTCATGAACCAGCTGGGCTTGAATTCATGAAAAGAAAAAGAAAAAACCTCCAATCTAGTCAAAATCTAGCAATGAAAACATGGACAACATTCTGATCTGCCCTTTGACATTTATGATGCAGCTTGCAAGGTCACAGAGACTTGGTCACTCAGTATTGATTAGGAATCTTTTTGGCTGGTGTACGGCACTGGGGTTCAAAGAAAGAGCAGCTCAAAAAGAATTAAGCGGGGGCAAAGAGTGGAACGTACCAATTGAACTCTTGACCTGGAGGGGTCAAAGACTTCAGTGCATAATGTGGAGTATGGAATTGTCTGTCCAATGTCAAAAATAAACAAATAAACAAACAAATAAACATTTAAAAATACACCACGGGGAAAATAAACTACTTAGTTGAGGCTCAAATATCAGAAAATGATTTATTAAAAACATTGGTGGAGATACAGATGGATAGAGCTATGCATTTTGGCAAATGTATGGGTAAAGGTATGACCTTGTGTGATATGTGTATATGTGTGAAGGGAAGGATGTATGAAACTGTATGCGCGGGGGGGGGGGGGGGGGTGTTCATTTATCTGAGCATCCATCTATCATGGATAGATTTTCCATAGGAAGGAAGGAAGATCCAGTAAATTTGGTTGTCACTGGTCTTTACTGAATGGGTTGGTTGAAATATGAAAATTGCTTTATAACACAAATTCATTGAATGAGTGAAAGAGTAGTTTTACTAGAAGTTGCATACTGAATTGCTTTATCCAGTTAAATCCAGCTAATGCTATATGGCATGGGCCATATGATCCTGAGAAAAAAAGAGTAAGCTAGTTCGTGCGCTCAGGCATATTCATGAAGCTCTCTTGTATTAGAAGACATATAACTAAAGAAGTACATCTAGAAGCACAGAATACATATGTAAGCCAAAGAAAAAAATGGTGATTAAACTGCTGACCAGTAATAAGGCTGATGAGTCTGCAGGTCTAAATAAACTCCTCTGTGGCTATGATTGCCATTTTGAGGGTCTGCTTATCCTGGATGTTCCTGAGATGGGCAGATTTCTTTCTTTATTGCTGCATTAGACATTTGAAGATTATGTCTTTTGTGCTACCTTCTGTTTAGAGGTTGGCAGTTGCACCAAAAAAAGATCAAGCTTAGCTTTGGCTGTGTATTCATAACAAGGCAAAAGCTTGTGGAAATGTGGTGTCATCATCACTTCATGTTAAACAGTGTTTCCCCTTATAACTTCTTTGCTATTGTACTCCTTTTCAAGGCTACAGTTTCCCTATATGTCCTTTGTATTCAATTAAAATATTCTAGCTGAACATTTCATAGCTCTGCTGGGGAAGCAGCTCTCCATTGCTGCTTTAGTTTTCCCATCTGCTTTTTTTCTGATAAAGGGAAACATTCCATGCAGTGTATGGGTCATTAGCTGGGCACAGACTACAGGTAGTTTAAGGTGGAAGTAAGTCTGAAGTGTGTCTGCAGTATAGTAACTATGAGTTCCAGCACCAGATCTCAAAGCACTTCCCAGATGCTTGATTCTCTTCTCACACTTTTTACTTTGAAGGATCACCACTCACTCAGCTTCAGCTTCTCCTGCTTTGGGACAGCAGACAGGAGACAGTAAAAACCACATTTAGGGAGTCAGAAGGGAGGATCTTAAAAAATGCATAAAGACTTAGGACAGTGATCCTCAACTAGAGTGCCACAGCATCCTGGGGTGCCTGGTGATCCTTTCAAGGGTGCAGCAGGGTGCCATGCAATATTGTTACTATTACGTGTGCAAACATGATTCGTGTGATAAATCCAGATATTTTAAATAAGAACTCATCATGGTGTTAAAATCATCCTGACCTGTTGTGGTCTGAGTTCTTTGCAACAGAAGAATTGCTATATTATTTTTCCGTAGTCAAAAGATGAGTGAAAACTAAGAGCTGACATTTTTCAAAGGGTCTATAAAAAAGGCTGAGAACCACTGACTTAGGAGCACAAGTCCTGTTGACTTTTACTGAGACTCATGCTCCAGATTAACTTTGGAGATTTAACAAATCACACCCAGAGTGGATTGGGCACAGAAGTTTTTTTGTTGCTACTTTGACTTGGTTATGTGCTTTACTTGGATGACTGGATGCCCTCTGATCATTTGAATATTGCGTCCAGTGCATATGTGAAGTTGTGGCCATCTGCATGATTTGTGGTTAATATAGACATTAGGGTTGGAAGGGACCTCATAAGATCATCAGGTCTAGCCCCCTGCCCAAGGGGCAGGAAGTCAGCTGGGGTCAAAGGATCCTAGCAAGATAAGCATCCAAATGTTTCTTGAAAGTGTCCAGAGTAGGTGCTTGCACCACCTCTGGGGGGAGTCTGTTCCAGGCATTGGTGGCTCAGACAGTAAAGAAGTTTTCCCTTATGTCCAGCTTAAAACAGTCTTGCAGGAGTGTGTGACCGTTGAACCTTGTCTTCCCCTGGGGTGCTCTGGTGAACAGACATTCCCCCAGATCCTGATGCATACCTCTTATGTACTTATAGGCAGCCACCGTGTCACCCCTGAGCCTGCGCTTCTCCAGGCTGAAGTCCCATAGCTTGTAGCCTCTCTTCATAAGGCCTGTTCTCTTGCCCTCTGATCATGCGCGTGGCTCTCCTCTGGACTCTTTCAAGTTTCTCCACGTCCTTCCTAAATTGTGGATCCTAGTCCTACAATGAGCAGAGGCTGTGTTTCACTTTCTGCTCTCTGACAGAACAGACCATAGATTATCTCGGGAAACTAGAAATTAGTGACCAGGGTTACTGTTTCTTGGATTGTTCTGCTAAAACAAGGCTTCCAAGTGGCTAGACCAGTTTCTCAGCTGTCACAGTGAATCACCACAGCTGCAGTAACCTCAGTGGAGCTGTGCTTAGAGACCCACCTGGGCAGCTAGCCCTCTGGCTTTTATTTAATTGCTGGTTTATGCAGTGTAAACAGTCACTTTCTGTAACATCCAAACTCTCCATCTGGTTGGAACCCAGAGAGTTCTTTTGGCTAAGACTTGTTAAAAGTTGTCACAACCCAGTGATTTTTTTGTGCCTCGGCACTATGGAATTTCCTGGCCACATGAGAGCTCCTTTGCGCGGCAGAGTGTTCTGCTGCAATTAAGAGCCCGCGTGTAGGAGAGAGTTCCCGCCAATTTGCAGTTTCCTTTGCAGGATGCATTTCTTCTTTGCAGCACAGAAATGCACGGTGCAAAGAGTTCCCGCTATTCGGATGCAAATTTGTGCCCCGCTATTGGCCAGTGCTAAATTATTCACACGTGGCGGCTAGTAATTGGCTCGCTGGCCGTTTAAAATTCCGCGCGACTTCCGCCCAAGTCGAAGAGCTTTGAGCACGCTGCAGAGTGCCTCTGAAGT
>NW_005842554.1:180908-219347 GCF_000455745.1 Alligator sinensis
GGCTGCCGATCGATAGACTGATCACCTATCGATCTTTCTTCCCGTCACCGAGCGCAACCCCGACGTACCCCTTTCCCTGCCGGCTTCGAATTGCGGACGGATTAACTGGCTTGGGCCCCACCAGCTGGAGCAACTCGTGTGGTTGTTCCGACGACCGGACCACCTGCGTCGTGACTGCAAGCGGCGTGAGTAAAGTTTTTTACAACCAATAAGTTGTGTCTGCCTCTCCATTCACCAGCCCGCCGTGACGTACGAGCGTAACTCGAGTCGGCCCTGGCCGTCCGAGACAAAAGTGACCTGTTATTTTGTGCACCTCAGTTTTTGGGTGCCCACCTTGATACACCTTTAAAGCTCTGATTCTCAGATCTCCTTCAGGTGTCTCAAACTGGACATGCAAACATCCAAACTTCCCAAATTGCTGACCACATGTGAAAACCTTTTTCTTTCCCAGTCCCTAAGGGGCAGAATACTTCAAACTCCACTTTGCAGATGAGGAGGAGCCCTATGCTTTGATTAACCAACAAAGGCTCAGCTATCAAGTTCAACTCTGCAACCTAGCCGTTCTTTACAGTTTGAATAATCTTTACAATTAGAATTGTCAGTATTAGATTGTAAATCTCTTCAGGTTCTTATGCATATTAGATTCTTATGCACTGACTACACAGTGGGCATGTCTACACGAGATGCTTAATGTGAATTTGACTAATTCTACTGTACATTAGTGTGGCTGGCAAAAACCATGCTAATACACACAAAAAAGTTCATTAGTGCTAATGTGCAGTAGCACCAATTATAATACATTAAGTTATAACCTGTTATTACAGGTACTAAACTTAATGCACCATAATTATGGCGCATTAATGAACATGTAGGCACATCCACTGAGTACTTAATGCTTAAATACCACAGTTTCTTTTTCTGCTCTTTATGAATTTACTGCTAGGAGAGGGTTATGAACTTGCCCTGGAGAATGAAGTGTTCCATTATTGACTGAATAAAATGGATAGCAGCAGTGAAAGTTTCCTGCATGCTCTTCCACCAGTGATCCTCAGTCAGTGCCAAGTGAATAATTCATAATGAATAAATTATTCCTCAAGTGTAATCCCTTCCTCTGTTTGTCAGTTACCTGTGGCTATATTATAATTATGACTAATTTATTCACCATTCACAAATTTTGGACAAAGCTTTAGTCTATGCAAATGATAACTTCTGCATTGCTAGCTGCAAGTTGTTGCCATTTGCCACCAGCACTGAGTGATTGGACACTGTGTACCATGGTATCATGTCTCATTGGATACTTCCCCAGCACACAGACAGCTTTCAAGGCAAACAGCTCTGTTTTGAATGGGTGTATGAATTAATGCTGGAGTGGGTGTTTGCATGACGACTCATGTTCACACAAGCATTTGGGGCACCTGTTCTTTGACTAAAATCGTGCTTACGAGCACATTCATGTAGAATTGGGTGTGAATACTGATGAACAGGATCATGGGATATTATTCATAGTTACATTTAGGAATTTTTTTTTGTCTGTTGCCAACCTCAGCACTGTCCTGGAGTGACCATATTAAGGTCTGAAATGGATCATTCAGTTGCCAAACTCTCTGCTGATATTAGAGGCCATGTCTACTGGTTCAACTGGAATATTTTTATGCTGTGGTCATCTTTACCCACTAGGAACTGGTTGGGACTGTTTTGGATGGGGGCCAGCTGCTGACTATTTTTTGGATCTTGTTAACCACATCCAATTAATGCTGGAGCTGATCAATTTCTCTAACACAGGCTCATTGCACAACCTGCTGTTGAATACCCATCAGATGGTAATCCTGGTTGCTAATAACGCAGTTTAGATTCAAACTGATGAATAATGGTGAGAGACTGCAAATCCATCTGACTGAGCTAAGCTTCCTGTGAACTATATGGAGGCAGCAGTATGGAGAACTTACATATCCTTCAATATTACTGAGTTTTTCCTCACCTAGAGGATTGTGTTTCTGGATTCTTTCTGGGGACATGAAGGCTGCAATGGGCAGGTAAAAAAGCTCTGAACTTACTGGATGGCTGCCTGGAACACTAAGCTGTTATTGGAAACAGGAGGCTTTTATGGTAAGTAATTGTAATGTTATTGGGCATTTTCCTTAAATAGTCTGCCACGTTCTCACATGCAGGCGGCTGACGTTAAGGGGGAGACGTGTATGCAACACACAAACAGGAAGGTGAACTGCTTTTCCTCTGATGACATGCAAAGTGGAGACTCTGCCCTGTTTTAGTGATGAAAGATCCCCTGCACTTTTCCTGAGTTTAAGTGTCTTAGCCCTTGTTGTCCTGGCCAAATTCCAGCTTGGACAATTCCACTCTATCTCCCTAAAAGTTCCTGTGCAGTTTCAGTTGAAAAATAGTATTCTTCCTCACTTCCTGTCCTAGTGCTGAGAAGTATTTTGGGAACCTTCAAGACTGAAAATACTAAGATGTTGAGACAGGGAGATAAACTAGATGACCTCTTGAGGGCTCTTGCATCCCCAGTTGCTATGATTTTCTTGGTTGTTCTAGTCTCAGTTGATGGCTCAAGTCTTTTGAGGGCAGAGAATTCACCTCTAACTGTGTGGTAAAGTGCTGTTGCATATTTATAGTGTTATTTAAGTGATGGCCCAGAAATTCTACTTTGGCATTAGAAATTCTCCATTGAAATCTGATCAAGTGAAATCTGTATTTTGCTCAGAGGTCTACATCAATTTCTACTAAAAAAAGTGTAACTGGCAATTTCATAGAGGATCCAACTGAATTCCTTTTGTTCTTCAAATGTTGTCATTACTGGAGCTACATCACTGTATCTCTTTAACACAATGTTTGCTTTCTGTGTAAGAAAGAAAGCTATGAGATAACTGTACCTAAAAGGACCTAAGTCTCTGGTACTAGGTATCTCTAAATAGTGGCAGAATAATGCTCCAATTCTATACTGTGATGGTGCCAGATGAGCCACTATTGTACATTATCTAGACTATGTTACTTGATTATTTCACTCCAATGTTACATGTCTCAGGAAGCAAGGGGGTATCATTTTCCTGGGAAGATAATTGAGTGCTTTCCAAATTTCATTCAATTTCTATCTAATTTCAGATGACTAAATAATCTCTCATCTCCCCTCCTTCAAGAATTTGATTAATGTCGGGACTACTTATAAGTGTTGAGCCTCACACACTTGTTTATTTTCATATAGTTATTCATGAAAGCTGGACTGCCAACATCCGACAGCTATAAATAGCTGAGTGCATACATTTATAGGAAATAGGAATACTCCTTTGAACTCCACTGACATCTGATGGAACAGGACAGCTCAGTGGAAGGGTACATCATAAATATTTTTTCTAAACATATACATGGTCTGTCTCCTGTAAGTAGCATGGGGGTAATGGGTGGGAAGCAGTAGTGACTATCACTAAGAGCAGGAGATTGGCAATCAGGATGCCTGCATCCCATTATAAGCTTCACCACTGACTTCCTTTGTGACCTCAGGCAAGTTATTTAACCTGTTTAAGATTCAGTTTTTATAAATGTACCAGGGACATAACAATATTTACCTGTCATCATACTTAATCCAGTGTAGTTGCAAAAATACTGTGAAAGCCATGGACAAAAGGCACTTCAATGGCAAATAAAACCTATTTTCTATACATTTTGGCTGTAGTTTGGATTCCAGCCCTAGTCCAGAACCTCACGGAGGTCAGCAAGGCCCTTGTATGGTCAGGCTGCAGAACAGGAGTCTCTATTAGCAAAAAATGCATATGGGTAAGGGATCAGCTTTCCGTATGCTACACAAACTTCACTCATTCCCTTGGACTAGAATGGGGTTAACATAAGAATTATAATCATTATGGGGGTGAATGGCATTACATGTGACATCTATGGTCTGATTGTCACATTTTCCCCATGTGTGTTTTCATTTCATCAAGTTACCTCTGGTCTCTGGTTTTGCAAGTAAATATGGAGAAGCATTTTTAAAAAGGGATGTCCAAAGTATTTATGAACACAAGCCCCATTAACTTTCAGTGGATCTTGTTCCCCTAATTCCATTTGTTGCTTTTGAAGGCTCCCCTCTTTGCAGAGATTCGTAATGCTGAGATGCCATGAGATTCTTTTCAGGGTGTTTGTTGCAGGAAGCTGCACAATATTTGTACTGTTAGGTGTGCAACACCTACACATGATTCATAGGACCTTCTTCTCAGGTCCTGTCACCAAGTTCAAATTTGAATTAAAAAATGGGCACATACTATTGCTTGATCTGTAGTCTTAGTGACGTGCTCTTTGCTGCATGGTGTCCCTGTACATGGGCAGCCCCATAGGGATTTTATAGCCTGAAAGTTTTCTCCGTGTTTGCACGTAGTGTTTGCATGTTAGAGTATCCCCACAGTTGCATGTTAACTTTAATCTTATGGACCACTGTTTGGAAGCTGTTCAAACCTCTTCATTCACCAGATAAGCCCCAACATTTCAAATAGAAAACCACAGTGTCAAAAACACTCAAACATATTGTGGTCTTTCTAAGTTCTTTGCAACAGAAGAATTGCTCTCTTAATTTTCCATAGTTAAAAAAAACAAGTAAAACCTAGCAGCTGGCATTTCCTGAGGGCTGCCGTGCATCTAAAAAGGTTGAGAACTGGTGCACCTCTGTCTTGTTTTAAAAATCTCAGGTCTGAGCCAAGACTGAGGGAGGTGAACGGAGAGTGTTTTGCTGAATGCAATGGGGGAGAGATTGGATCAGCCTCACAGACCTTAGCCCAGGTGATCTGGTTAAATTCCAATAAGTAAAAAAGCTCTTTTTGCTCTCAAACCTTATGCTGGTCCAGAAGTTGTCTGTGAGATTCACTGAAACATTGTCATTTGGAAGGCAGCTTCAAACCCTTCCCCTCCAACAGGAACAAATCCTGACAAAAGGGTGACTTTTTTCCCTTTTATTAATGAATTGTTCTTATTAACTGGTAATTTCCATGCTGTCAAATCTTTCACTTCATTTTACACCTTCCTCCCCATCTACCCACCCTGCGCCCGTTGTCTTGGAAACGGAGGCCATGACACCTTGGCCAGAGTGACAGTGCTGGAACAAAGGCTTCTTTCATGGTACCAATTGGATTGAATCGTCCCCAATCCCCTTCCCCCTCTCTCAGAGGACACAATGTGAGGAGAGAGAGTGCTGGGGGTGGCCCAGCATAGCAGGAGGAATCCAAATACTGACCAACCTTCAAGGGTCCTGACTTTCTCCCCCCACACTGCCTTGTTTTTTTAGCTTTCTTTGGGTCAGAGGGACAAGGTTCACTGACTCCTCTTAGTTATGAAGCTAGGGTGGATTAAGGAGGGGGTAAGGGCCCATTCTTGTTGCAATTGCATGGTAGAGACCGGGTCAGCTGTCCTGAAAACCCCTCACACACACTGTTGGGTCCACAAGTGTCATTCAGGATGAAGGAAGCTGTCCATCAATGCCACAGGGATTGTGGGAATACCTGAGGAGGGTTTGCAGACCAGGAGATGGGAACCTCTTCAAAGATCCAAGCCAAAGCAGCACACAATAACCTTTGGATCCTGCAGAATTAAACCCCGTGCATTGGTGATGTGCAAACTGTGCCCCCTGTATTTGCCTAACCTATGGAACTCATTGCTGCAGGGTAGCAGGGAGGAAAAAATTTTGGAAACAATTAGAGAGTTGTACAAATACAGCAGAGGCAACCCTAGCAGGGTGCAGGGCCCCGGGGAAATCAGCCGCTGCGGGGCCCTGTCTCCGGACGTGAAGAAGCCGGTGGCGGATTCAGTGGCAGGGTGGGTGCCGAGCGACCAGACATGAAGCTGGCAGCAGTGCAGAGTTGCTGCGGCCACTTCACCCAGCTCCACGGGACTCCCCAAAGCATGGGGCCCGGGGCGGTTGCCCTGATTCATTCCCCCCCTCCAGGGATGGCCCTGAAATACAGCACGAGCTTGGATAAAACTATAAGAGTAATGAGCTACCTGCTTCAAGGCATAATCTGATCACTGGATGATAAAATGTCCCCTCCGTTCTTAATGGGATACTAATGCACATTATAGGCTTTTTTATGCCTTCTGAAGCATCTGTTACTAGCCACTAACAGGGACAGGATACCAAACTCAATGTATCACTGGTCTACTAAATTATGACAGCTCCTATGAATAAGCATGATTCTTCGGATATGAACAATGGCCATGGAAGGGAAAGAAATAGTATGGGCATAAAACACAAAAGATGTCATATGATGATTCAGATATACAGCACAGGAAGTCAAAACATCGCTGAAGCCTACGGACAAGTGACACAATTGCATGTTACCAAAAATATGAGACACGAAAGAATTAAAAATACCTACAACTGTACGGGACACACCAGCTATGATGAGTGTACATGGCATACTTCACATCTGAAGTATCAATCCTGGGTAATATTTGGTACAGACTGCATTTTTTCCTAAAATGTCAGATTTATTTTGCAGAAGTGCAAAAGGACGATTTTGCTAGAAATATGTCTGTCTTTTTGTGGGTTGTTATTGTGGGGAGAAAAATAAGATCCGAATTATGGGAAAGCAGTGAGGATTCAAGGACCCATCTGTGTGGAACAGAAAAAAATGATGCTAAGTTGAAGGCAGAATGATTCAGTGGCTAGGGATGTAGTGTGGGAAGTGAAGAACAGTCAACGCTCTGAATTGCTTGCAGTCTGAGTAGAGGCACAGAGACTTAGCTAAATTACTACCAATTTACAGAGAAACCTTTGGCTAAATCTCTGTGCCTTTACTCAGACTGCAAGCAATTCGGGGCATTAACTGCTTCAATTTGTGTTTGGACAGTACTAGTGTGGTAGGCGCTACTGTGAAATGCTTTACTCTGCATTAAGAAGCCACTATGGTTGCAAAGCCAACTACTTAAAAGGTAAAAAAATACTAGATTGAAGCCTCTAATTATACGATTCCATGCTATTTTTTCCACAGGATCCCAATCTCATTTGGTGTGCACTTAATGAGCAGCTAGTCAATATTTTCTTTTTTTCTTGTCATTATTGTGTGACCCCCAGGCCTTATTTACTGCACATTAGTCAAGCCCTTTTCTGAAGACATTATTAATTTCCATCTGGATTTTACTACAGTGCTCATCACTATCATAATCAGACCCAGATTTTTAAAGATACCTAAATATTGCTGTTCTGAACGTTGTGAGGCCTAAGATATTTACTTTCCCCATTTCAACATTTTTTCCTTAGCCTTGAACTTAGATATGACCTTTTGCCTGACATTTGCCCCCAAAATTCTGCTGAAGCCAGATATGCGGCTACCATGTCACCCATAGGAATTCTAGTTGATTCTAAATCCCATGCCTCCAGCCAATCCCAGCCTTTCAGGGTCAGAAATTAACTGGCCATTGACAGAGAGTGGTATTGCCAAAGTTGTATATGTAGGATACATGGGATACATATGTAGGATACAGCGCTGTATCTTACGATGGAATACTCAGATGAGAAAAGAAGTATATTACCTGATCTGTGTTAATATAGGCAGACCAGGGGAAAGGCTTTGTTGGATTTGGTTCTAGCCAAATGGGATGACCTGGTGGGAGAATTGAGGGTAATCTCAAGATAGCGATCATGAGATGATAGAATTCACTAGCTGCCTTAGGGCAGGGAAGTCAGCCAATAGGGGAGAGGTGCTTGACTTCAGGAAGGCTGACTTCAAATGCTGATTAGTAAAATAGTGAGAGAGACCCTATAGGAACAGGGACTGGACGAGAAAGGAGTTCAGGAAGGGTGGTCATTCCTCAAAGGAGCAATCCTCAGAGCACAGAAAAAGTCCATTCCTGTATGCAAGAAAGGTGGTAAAGGGTCTGGGAAGCCCTCTTGGCCTACCAGACGAGCCAAGGAGTGCTTAAAAAAGAAAAAGGAAGCTTACCAACAGTGGAAACAAGGGGTGGTCACCAAGTAGGAATACACAAGTATAGTTTGAATTTGTAGGGGAAGGATAAGGAAGGCAAGGGCAGTGACCAAGATCAGGTTGGCAACTGAAATCAAGGACAACGAGAAGTATATAGGGAGCAGCAGGAAGACCAAGGGAAATGTAGGGCACTTGCAGAATGGGACGGGACAGCTGATAATAGACAGTAAGGAGGAAACTGAACTCTTAAATGAATACTTTGCATCAGTGTTCCTGTATACAAATGGTGGGTCACCTGCCTGGTTGGATAGTGGATGGATTGGGGGGGCACTGCTAACCAATGGTCAGTGTCAAACTGGTGAGGGTGCACCTAAAGCAGCTGAATGTCTTGGAGTTGGCAGGACTGGACAGACTACACCCAAGAGTGCTGAGGGAATTGACTGGGATCATTGCAGGACCATTAGCAAAGGTATTTGAAGACTTGCGGTGCTTGGGAGAGGTCCCAAAAGACTGGAAAATGGCCAATGTGGTGCCAATCTTTAAGAATGGGAGGTGGAAGGATCCAGGAAACTGTTGGCCAGTCAGTTTGGCCTCTATACCAGGTAAAATTTTGGAAAAAATTATCAAGAAGTCCATTTGTGAGAGACTGGCAGAAGGTACAATGCTGAAGGATAGCCAACATGGTTTCACTGTGGGCAGGTTGTGCTTGACCAACCTTATCTCCTTCTATGCTTAAGTAACAAACCGCTTAGATGTGGGCGATGCAGTTGATTTCATGTACTTGGATTTTAAAAAGGCCTTTGATATGGTGCCCCATGATGATCTTATAAAAAACTAGGGGACTGTAGGCTGACAGAGTCCACCATCAGGAGAGTTGGGAGCTGGCTAAGGGGTCGAACCCAGAGAGTGTTAGTGGACGGGTCTGTATATCTTGGCGGGAGGTACCCAGTGGTGTCCCACAGGGTTTGGTTCTTGGCCCCATGCTGTTCAACATCTTTATCAACAATTTAGATGAGGATGTGCAAAGTGCACTGGCCAAGTTTGAGGATGATGCTAAGTTATGGGAAAAAGCGGTCATGCTAGGGGACAGGATGTGGATCCAAAAGGACCTGGACAAGCTGGAAACGTGGGTGGAATGGAACCAGATGTAGTTCAATAAGGATAAATGCAGAATGCTTCATCTGGGGAGAAGTAACCAGCAACATTAATATAGGTTAAGAGGAGATGTTCTGGCCAGCACGATCAGAAGATCAACATGAGCTGCCAGTGCGACGCTGTAGCTAACAGAGCTAAAAGCATACTGGGATGAATTAGCCGATGCATCGCAAGAAGGGCTAAGGCAGTGATACTTCTTCTCTACTTGGTGCTGGTGAAACCCCAGCTGGAGTACTATGTCCAGTTTTGGATGCTGCACTTCAAAAAAGATGTGGAGAATCTTGAAAGGGTCCAGAGAAGGGCCACATGAATGATTAAGGGCCAAGAGGACAAACCTTATGAGGAAAGACTAAGGGATCTGGGACTGTTCAGCCTGGGGAAGAGAAGACTGAGGGGGGCACTTGGTGGCTGCATACATAAGTATGTAAGGGGTGAATATTGGGAGCGGAGAGAAAAACTGTTCACTAGGGTGCCCCAGGGGAGGAGAAGGAGCAGTGGCCATAAATTGTTAGAGGATGGTTTTAGGTTGGATGTAAAGAAGAACTTCTTTACTATAAGGGTGACCAGAATCTGGAATAGACTTCCCAAGGAGGTGGTGCATTCCCCAGCCTTGGAAGTCTTCAAGAGGAGACTGGACAGACACCTTGCTGGGATCATTTGATCTCAGCAGTATCTCCCCCCAGAGCAGGAAGGTTGGACTCAATCTTTCAAGGTCCCTTCCAGCCCTTAATTTCTATGATTCTAGTAAATCCACATTCACCCTTCGTGTGTGCTCATCTCACCTGCTTTGTTCATAAAATATGTTTTGTATTTCATAGATGTTAGGGTCGGAAGGGACCTCAATAGATCATCGAGTCCGACCCCCTGCATAGGCAGGAAAGAGGGCTGGGTCTAGATGACCCCAGCTAGATGCATATCCAACCTCCTCTTGAAGACCCCCAGGGTAGAGGAGAGCACCACCTCCCTTGGGAGCCCGTTCCAGACCTTGGCTACTCTAACTGTGAAGAAGTTCTTCCTAATGTCCAGTCTAAATCTGCTCCCTGCTAGCTTGTGGCCATTATTTCTTGTAACCCCTGGGGGTGCCTTGGTGAATAAAACCTCACCAATTCCCTTCTGTGCCCCCGTGATGAACCCCGTGATTTCTGTCATGTATAATTAATTTGGGTTGAAATTCTGGGTAAGGAAAAAGCAGGTTCTAAATATAAACTCAGTCTTCCTCATGGCCATAGAAATCCCTGCTTAGTCACCTGGAAATATTACTTCTGGAGAATGGTGCGTCTAGGAATGACATGTACAGCTGCTATTGTACATGTTGGGTCAGTTGGATCTGGTATCAGGGGCAGTGGCTGGATAAAGCAAAGCTTTTACTCAGAGCTGCAGCAGGGAAAATGAACAGGGTTATTCTTAGAGGGGAAAACAGTACAATATTCAAAATATTCATAACATGGCTTTTCTATCTTCAATGAGTGTGTCAGTCCTTAGGCCCTGTGCTTATGTTAGAGATGGGCCAAAACTTGACTCCCTAGATGTGGGTATTTTCAGCAACCACTGACAAGTCTGGATCCTAACCCAGATTGGATGGTGTTGTTTGATCCCAGAACTCCCTGCTGCTGCCATCATCCCATCAATAAATCATTTCTCAATGTCCCCTACCTCTGTGCTTATTCCATCTCCCCCCTGCATTCCCTGACTTTCTCCCCCTGCCCCACCAGCTCCCCCCAGACTGATCCTTTGCCTAACTCACCTTCCCTTTGCTGATAACCTGCAGCCTCCCTCTCTCAATACACAGGTCCAGTCCCTGGTGCTGACTCCTGCCCCACCAGCACACATCTCACTGTTGCTGACCCCTCCCCTGTGCTCCTGCTGTCCTGTGGCTAGCTGAGTTCCAAGTCCAGCACACTGCAAGAAAAAATAAATATATGTGGATACACCATGATGAGAGAGCCTTCCTCCAGGCAGCTGTTTCTGGGAACTCTGCAGTGCGAGAGAGGAAGGAGCCTTGGTGGCTGCAGCCCGGGAGTGGGTTCTTTGTTTCCACACTTTAGCTCCTTCCTGCCATGCTAAACTCTACTTTCCTGAGTGTGATTCCAAGCTGCCATCAGCCTTCCCCCTCCAACATCCCCTCCCTATCCCTGTCCTACTCCAGGACCTAAAAATAACTTGTGTGTCGTGTATTCAAAACAGCTCCTGGTACCAGAGTTCAGCGACTGTGCACAATGGTGAGATGAGTGACATATGCATTCTTCCTCACACGCACACATGTACGCAGCTCCAGGAACTGCCAGCACTGACTTATCATCCCAGGGCAGCAGGGCCTTTGCTGGCACAGACTCTCTGTCCCTGTCACCAGGTACCCCCATGTTGGGGAGGGGAAAGAAGGCTCTTGCCTTCTCCACGCAGATACAATAATTCCCTGGTGACTGGGGGATGATGGGCATTGTCACTCTGTCTCTTCCATGGAAATCCTAAGGGCATTCAACATCTAAGTCTTGGGGCTTTAAACTCTCCCAGGAGGCAGCTCTGGTCTTTATTTGTGTCTGGGAGTTTGATCCCGATGTGGTTAGGAACGAAGAAACATGACCCCCTCCACTCCCACGCTGCTGCACATTTATTCTTGTGCCAACACTGGCTATTAACTTAAATAATTCATGACTCTCTTTGGTGTTAATTCCCCCCAACGTTGTACTCATGGGCATACCCCCTTCTAAGCCTTCATTCTTCCAGGCTGAACAGGCCAAACAGTTTTAGTCTAATCTCAGAAGACTTGTTCTTCTTTTTCCTGATCACCCTAGCAGCCCATCTCTGTGGCTGTTTCAGTCTGAATTCACCTTACTTGGAGAAGTGGGGGTGGAAGAGGACAGCACAGCATTCAAAATAAGTTCTCATCAGTGCTTTGTACAACAGCACTAGTGTCTCCCCATCTGGAAATACCTCATTTGATATACCTGAAATACCTGTACTGGAAATACTTCATTTGAAACATCCTGGGATCATATTTGCCATTTTCACAGCTGAATTGTGGTTCACAGCCATCCCATGATTGACCCAGGTTCCTCTCTCCCTGCTTCAGTCATACCTGTGTGAGCATTATATAAACTAGTTTGTATACTAATATAGAAGGGGATTAGCAGAGTTTGTAAAACTTGCCTAGGAGCTTGGGCAAATGCCTGGGCAGCAAATCCAGGCTGAGTTCCATGCTACTACAGTTACTCTGCTATCAGACCTCTAACTAGCTCATTTAAAGCTAACTCAGGTATGTGCAGGAAGCTGCAATCATATCATGGTACACCCTGTATCTACCCACTAACCCATGCCACAGCTACCTTCTTGCTAAACACCATCACGTGTCCACACAAACATTCCACAGTGACCCTCAATTGCACATCTCCCATGCACTGCTCAGCACACACACTGGCCACTGATTCTGACTTATGTCCAGGGATCCTGGTTTTCTGTAATAAAATTAAAATCACAAATTCTCCGATAAAAAATTGCAAATTCTCTCATAAAAATCCCAAAATCCATGGTTAAAATTAAATGCCCCATACAGCCCTGCTGGTGTCCCTCACTTCCGCCACAGCCCCCTGCTTCCCAGCCCTCTTGGAGGGGACCCCCAGCTGTCAGGGCTATGGGACCAGGGACCCAGGTCCTTAGCCCCCTGCCCCAAACAGAACACAGAGGCTGCTACAACAGGAGCACTACCTGGCTCCCCTCCTGCTGCCAGCCTGCTGTGGGCCCAGGTGGGCCAGCTCCTGGCAGCAACGTGCACTCCCAGGGGGTAGGGGGGACCCACACCCCCCAGATTTGTTTGGGGTATAGGGGCAGGATGGGTGTGCTCCCCACGCTGTTGCCTTCCCCCAGGCCTTCTGGAGCGCAGTGCATGCAACCTGGAGCAGCAGTGTACAGGGGGGACATACATGAAAGCTGCCTGCCACTACGAGCTCCATGTTTCCCTGGCCATGCTTCCCCTGCAGGCGGGGGCAACAGTGAGGGGTGCAACCCTGCGCTGCCCTTGTGCACACAGAGGAAGTGTGGCTAGGGCAGCGCAAAGCTTGCAGTGGCAGGCAGCTTTTACGCATGGCCCTGCTGTGCCTTGCTGCACCAGTTACAAGTGCTGTGACTGGAGGGCCTGGGGGAGGGCAGCAGGGTAGGGAGTTGGCTGGGCACTCCAGCCGGGAGGGGGAGGGGGGAGGTTGCAGCCTCCCTGCTCCTGGCCAGAGTGCCTGGCTGGCTGCAAACCCCACCTCCCGGCCACAGAGTGCCCAAGCTGGCTGGAGGCTGAGGGAGTGGGGGAGGCGGGAAACCTCCTCCCCTCCTCCTGGAGGAAGTGCCTGGCCAGCTGCAAACTAGGGCTGTGCAAAGCTTCGAGTGGTGATTCAATTTGGAGGAGATTTGGCTGATTCGGTTGCTGAATCTCCAAATCCGAATCGAATCAGGGGACCAATTAAAAGGTCCAAATCGATTCAAAGCTCTCCAGATCTTCAGCAAAGATTCGGAGAGCTTTGATGATTCGGGCAGTCCCCGGTGGCTGCAGCAGGGAGCTGCATCCACTCCAAGCTGGGACCATTGGGGGACCCTTGCGGCTGATCCCTGCTGCCCCCCACTGCCTCATGCTGCATGGGGGGGCTCTGCATGAGCCCCCTAGACACCCTTCTGCTCCCACGGCCCCCCCCAGACTGCCCCACCGGCCAGGGCTCTGGCCCTTTAAGAAAAAAAAAAGCCGAGAAAAGCCCTGAGACACGGCTCCTGGTGCAGCCTCAGGGCTTCGGGGGCTTGTGCAGAGCCCCCCACGTGGCATGGGGCAGCAGGGGGCAGTGGGGATTGCCCCCACCGGCAGGAGCAGTGAGTCCCGGGATGGAGCTGGCCCATGGAGGGCACCTGTGGGGGGCAGGGAAGCAGGGAATCTCTGAATCAGATTTGGCCAAATCAAATCGGGACAGCGATTTGAATCACCAAATCAAATCAGTGTCCCCCAAATCGGCCGAATCTGAATCCAAAGCAAATACTAGCCGCTTTGCACAGGCCTACTACAAACCTCCCCACCCTCCTCAGCCCCCAGCCAGCTTGGGCACTCCCCGGCCAGGCACTCCGGCTGGGAGCTGGGGTTTGCAGTTGGCTGGGAGCGGTGGGGGTTTGCAGCTGGTTGAGCACTCTTGCCAGAAGTGGGGTGGCTGCAAACCCCCTCCCGGCCAGAGTGCCCATTGGGCTGCAAACCTCCCTGCTCCCTCATCCCCTAGCCAGTTTCACTCCCCAGCCCTGCCCCGCAACGGCCAAGCCCCCCTTACCTCCATCAAGAAGAGTGAACCTGAAGCAGCCATCGGGCCCCACCCTTTCCCCTCTGGGCAGGGTTGGGGGTTTCCCCACCCATTTTGCAAACAGTTCTTGCAGGCTGAAACTCAGCCAGCCTACGGAGCGATTTGCACAAGGGGGAAATCCACAGGTTTCTCTTCTAAAATGGAAAATCTGCGTTTTCTCTGATAAAAATAGGAAATCCGTAGTTTTCTGTTTTTTTGTGGGAAATGGAAAACCCGGATCGTTGCTTATGTCACAGGCAAGCTATTGATCCCCATCTAAGCTGTAAGTAGGAGGTATAGTTCTTTTGACCGTGACTATTTCAGTTGTTGCCTCTGTTCATGCTTATTTGCTGGGGAAAACATTGCTGTCCCCTGTGACTATCCTGAACAACTATCTGTGGAGAAGGATTCCAAAGACAGTGCATTCTTTTTCCCTTGTATTGCATTTGAACGCTTGTCTAAGTCTATCCCAGTCATGCAGTTGGTTCAATAAAAGGCATCACCCACATAAATCTGTGCCTTTTGCAGATTTCCTGGACTATCACAGCTACAACATCATTTTAATGCTATCCATGGAGAACGGGGTTTTTATTACCTAACAACATGAATGACTGTATGTATCCAGATTCAGCTTTGGGGCTGAGGCTCCAGGACAACCTCTGGTCAGGGCAGAAAGGAGCGGCCTCCACAGGCTGAAGGCAGTGGGCCAAACCTACCACACACAGAACCTTCTACAAAGTAGCACAAACTTTTATCACTTGAGCTAAAAGCATAACTTTATAAGCTGGTAACAGTAGTTGACTATTATCCTCCAGCAGATTGAACTGCTAAGGGGGAGAGCCATTTGCTTTGCTCCTGTGTGACACACATTTCCAAAAAATCTATGACCTGAGGAAGAGCATTCTGTGGCTGAAAGCTTGTCTGACATTTCTCCCAACCATATGGTTGGTCCAGTAAACGATATTACTAAACAAGCTGTGTTTCTTCCATATTCCTCAGAACATCACAGCTAAAACAACAGTATGTCACTATTAGCATTGTAAATGGAATTTATTGAATTGCTAACTTGATGCTGGATGGAACCTTATAGACTTGTTCCTGCCTCTGTGGGCATGAAGTTGTGACACTTTAGGAGCTGCCTGAGGAAGGAAATGTGAATCATTTGCAGCTCCTTTGCTCTCCCTTTCTTTCTCTTGGGTGCTGGGCAGGTGGGAAGGGTAAGTAATTTAATGTAGCCCTAAAAAAAGGGTGCTACTTATTTGGTTCCTTGAGCCCGGCTTGCCCAGATGGGTAAAGCTTGGGAGACTTTCTCTTTGCCCCTCTTCCATTCCACTATGCTCCCTTACGCATTGCCTAGGCCCCCCATCCACTGTAGACTTATCTGCAGGCAGCTGTGAGACCTGCTGCCATCACCCTGCCTGGCTGTATTGCTGGCCACTTGTGCATGCACATGGCACCTCCTGCATCTCATCTCATTTACTAATCAGTCTCCTCTACTCCCCCTAACCGGAAGCAGCACTTGCAGGCTGGAACTCTGCCAACCTGCAAAGGGAAACCCACAGTTTCCTGCTGCAAAGGGGAAAATACATGTTTTTTCACAGTTTTCTATGGGAAATGAAAAACCTGGATCCCTGGTGATTAAGTAATTTAAGACTATCACCATGCATGTGAGGTGGGAGAGGAAGACTCAAATCACAACCATAGCACTGCATTTCCTCATTTTTTAGAGCTCAGCACTGCAATATTAGCAGAGTTTCACACAGCTTGTCCATGTGTGCATTTGGTTTCCTAAGTTCTTAAAAAGGAATGAAGTAAAAAGAAAACTCAGTCATTTGGCATTATATTGACTCCCACTGGGCATGTCTACACAAGACATTTATTGCACAGTAGACTAACTGACAGCACAATAAACATCTTGGTATCTACATGTGTGCCCCTATTAGGCTGGAGTAAAATAATTTACTCTGCAACAGGATAGTACTTGTAAATACTGTGCATATGTAGATTCTGGGGGGTAGAGGGGCTGGCTGGGGCATGAAGATGCTTCAGTGTGAGGGCTGCCTGTTGGTTAGCCCGCACTGAAGCACCCTCGTGCCCCATCCAGCCCCTTTTCAGCACATTGAGCCATGGGGGAGGAGGCAGCCCCAGGCTGGCAAGCTGACCCTCTGGGCCCCCTGCCAGCCAGGGCTGCTCCACTGCAGCTCAACATGCTGCAATCCTGGGCACATGTGTAGACATGTACCTGACAGCAGTAAACTCTGGTAGCAATAAAGCTCCAGAGTTTATTGCTGTACATTAAAAAGCACATGTAGATATGCCCGGTAACATCATCAGAAGGGGTACAACTCACAAATCCATCACACAGACCTCAGCATGTTAGCTAATGGAGTAACTGGTAGCAGTAATAGAAGGTTGTCATCTTAAAGGTAAGCCAGCACTAGTAACTAGATGCACACCTTGCCAGTGGGTTTATCTGATGTTTGCTGCCAGCAGAGGAAGGGTGAAGCTCAGGAATCTTGGGTTCCAGCTCATCTTCTGGAGAGAAGTACATGCTAGTGTCAGGTGTTTCTGCTTATATCTCCTAATCTTGATCCCTTCTGCCTAACCTCTCTCACCTGTTCCAATCTTGCCTTGCCTCTTTCCTCTGACTCTTTTTCCAATTAATTTCAGTCCCATTCTCCTCACCTAAAGTTGGCCCTAGTCCCCATCTCTCAGGTTCCTAGTCCTAATCACTTGGTCTAGCCTAATCTGACACTTGGGCTTCCCATCTGAGATCCAACCTGCCCAACCTTGTTCTCAGGTCTGCTTTCTTGTCTCCAGGCTCCTCATTTCAGTACCACCAGCACAGACTCCTTCCCTTATTCTCCTTGCTCAGTCTCAGTCTCTCCTGTCCTCAGCAATTTATATGACCTCTGTCTATCCCACTCCACAGATTCCCTTGTCCTTCCCAGTCACAGTCTCCATCCTCCTTCACATGGCTTATTATCAGCCTGTTGTTCCCTCTGCTCCTCCCCAGCCCCAGGCTAGTATTTGTCCCCTCTGATTTTGAGCTTCTGAGTCCCTCACTGGCCACCAGCAGGAACACTGAAAGTACAGGTGAGACAAACTTGCTGCAGCAAGTGTCAGCACCTAGTCCCACATCAACCTACAGCAGCTGGGAACAACAGGGAAAGACCTGACCAGCTCCTGCAGCCATGGGTTGGAGCATGCGCTGCGCTTTTTCAACCTTTGGAGAACAACCAGCCACTCTAACAAGTCTGCTGAGCATGTGCAAACTATGATATTTCAAAGGCTAATGTGGTAAAATTTGAAATGTGGGCATTTTTATATGAAGGGCAAAAGGCGCATCCCTGATGCAGGATCTCATGGCCAAATTCTGAATCCATGCTCCAAACCAGGAAGGTATCACAACTTCTCAACTGAATGTTTACAAGATTTTTTTTTTAAGCCATACATTTTTCATGAATGGCTTGACTGCTTGTTTGGAGATATCTGACCATTTTTAACTTTAAAACCCCTCCAGAACCTAAATTTTGGCAAACTGTAAGCAAATGAAATGAGATCTTATAGTGGGGAATGAATGCAGTATGTTTAGCTATATGCAGTGCTACTAGTTAATACTATAATAATAACTGTCCTCATTGTATAAATCTTCTATAATAACCAGCTGGGCAGGGCCTTTTTTATGCCCTTTCCTTACATACTAATTCCAGCACTGCCAATTCTTGTAATTTTATTGCAAGTCTTGTAATAATTGCTGTTTTTCTTCGAGCTGTTAGGCACAGAACTTGAAAGGTACATGGGTGCCTTATTCCTATGAAATTATGCACTTAAAATTTGAAATAAGCTGCCTTGCAGATTCTAAAGTCATATGAATACATGAGAATCTCAGCTTTCATTTAAAAAAGAATATGAAAATCTATCCTGACTGCACCCTAAACACTCACACACCAGAAAGCAAATAAAAAAGGAGCAGATCATCTATTTTTTTAAAGAAACACTCACAATCTCTAAATCAATCTCATGATTTACTGTCACTCCTGGGTTGGCAGTACTGTGAATTTGTTAAGAGCTGATATGAAGAGCAGCACAGGGAAAGTCATTCGTAGTGTGAAAAGTTATACCGGTCCTATAAAACCTATGCAATCTTGAGCGCCATCTACTGGTATTTTGCCTTGTAACTAACACTACACACACACACACACATCTATAAATACAACGTACATAGATGAGACTCTTACATCTCCTTTATGAGCCCACTACACACAGCCAGGGGTTACTGCCTCAGTACTGAATGGGAGAAGCACACTAACTACTGAGTCATCTACTTCTTGTAGCATATTTGTTGGAGGTCTTCTATGATGGCCTGACTCTGGCCTGACCCAGGGCTTGTGGGGAGCCTGGTACTGGGAATGACTGAGGAGGTACTTGCTCGTCCTCTGGCCGGCATGCAACTTCCACTCTCATACTGGGCCATTGGAGTGCAGACTAGTACCACTTACTGTTGGTACAGCTGCCTTATCTTCCTTGCAGCCATTTCTTCTTATCTGATGGGGAACCACATGCCTTCCAGGAAATGGGGTACTTAGTGGTGTTAATGGGCATCTCTGGCGGAGGTTACAACAAATGGATCTTCCACTGCCGGCTGGATGGGAATAGATTGTTTCAGGGGGGAAGGGAGGGGGAAGCTGCCTGTGCGTCAGGCTGATGAGCTGGCTCAAGGAAATCTGCTTCCTCTGTGTATTGATCAGCTGTCAGGCCAGCCAAGAGACAAGCTCCTTCATGGCTACTCAGAGGCTTTAACTCCAGGGATCACAGGCTGGCTCAAAGTGGGGGTGGGGATGTATAGCCTCCTGGGCAATAAGAATTCAGCTGGCTCTAGCTAAGCTGCAAGTGCAGGGGAAAAGTTCCATTTTCCACCCTCTTGAGCTTTTATTCTCCCCATCTACTCCAAGAGATCTGCTGTGTCACTAATTATATACACCCTGTGCACATCTGTGATTGCAGCCTACTGGATATATCCTGCATCACAGGCTAGCGGTGGGGAATGGAAGCGGTTCTGCATTGCTTTATCATGTGTTCAGCTTGCATCCAGTGAAAGGGAATAGCCCTTTTACTGTCCTTTGATCTGCATGCCTGGGAGGTGGGACAGGCCCATGGAAATGATGGAGAGTAAGGTAGGTTATGTTGTCCACTCATGACAGAGCTGGCTAGTTTTCAGTAAGCAATGATGGCTTCTGTCATCCTTAGTAAACTTGATGTAGTCCAGGTCATTTTAGAATAGCACAGAATGAAAACCAGAAGTCACTCCTCTAGCCCACCCTGGAATCTTTGGGGAGGTCTCCAGAAGTTCTTGTTGGATTTGATGAGGTGATGAAAAATTTCCTGGCAAGATATTTCCTTTCTGTTTCTTATGTCTTCTGCATCTCATGGAGAACTGAAAAAGAGGTTCTATTTTTGGTGCAGATCTCCCATATTTAATGCCCTTAGCCCGTCTTGTCTTTGAAATAAGAAAGATTATTATCTATAGAAACACTAACAATGTAGTAACTGAATTCATCTGCATTTTCTGTTTTATGAATTCTCTGTGAACAGATGCCAATTAACACAATTTTGTCTGCCAATTAAAACAAATTCTACAACTAAAGATTTATGTGCATATATTTCAGTATGGGTCACTCAAACAGCTTTGTCTACTCAGTATTTAAGCTGTATTGATGGAACAAAGGGATCAAATAGTGTTTTCTCTTTCCTCTGATGGTAGAATGGAGGTGCTCAGCTGAACCATTGTGACACCTAACTTAAACTTGGCTTTCTGAAAATGTTCTGTGATTTATTTTTTTTTTCTGTTTTTATGTGGTTTCCTGCTTGCCAATTCCTTCTCTGGAGAACATCACATAAAACTAGTGCACAACAGGCAAATGTCTTTAAAAATTCAAGAAAACAATATTTATAAAATATTTTGCAGCATGAAAACTGCAGTTGGGTTGCCTCAGATTCCAGCCTCACTTATGGGCTAAACTGCCCAGCTGAATGATGTAAACTGATGATGGGAGTACCATGATGCAGCTTTGCAAGAGGGAAGCCATTGTATAATATCCAAGGGATGTGTAATAGCCAAACTTCTACTCTAATGAGTTAGATATTTTTGTTTTGAACAGAAATTGGGGTTTGCTTTTAAGATGAGAAAAATTATGAAAAATGACCCTCTTTTCTGGCTATTTCTTGTATTGGCCCTGAAGAGTTGATAGAATAATGATTAAAAACAAAAATCAAAATTTTAGAGTTTCATCCACTTCGCAGGGTTCAAATCCAGACAGTTATCCACATTTCACAAAATTGTCCACTATAGGCTTTTATTTTTTTGGAATATAGGGGCTGTGAGACTAAATAAAGCAATGGTGATTTACAAAGTAATTTTGCATCTAGCAAAACCAAATGTCAATGAGTTGATGAAAAAATCATTGGATCTTTTTTCCAATGGAATTCAGTAGCTTATCCAATACAGGAGGTCAGAGTAGGTTATCAGAAGACTTTTCTGGCCTTAAAATCTATGAATCACTGGACAGACGCCGCTAGAAAAAGGAACTGAATTACTATTATACATGTGTGAGTGATGCCATTATGGAGGCCTTTAATTCTGGCTCCATGTTCAAGAAATTGTGCCTTCATCACCCAAAAAACTGAACTGAATGGTTTTAAGACTAGGCCCAATCTTCCATTACGCAGGCATCTGAACTCAAATTAAAGAGGCAATCTTTCACCTGAAGACTTCTAGAAGTCTTTGTGAATATTTGTAGTTTCAAGGAGAGGTGTTGTTTTGAAATATCCCAAGTGGGCCATGAGTGCAGTGCAGGGAGGCAGAGTGGGGCTACTGGTGCTGGTACCCAGTGGCTGGAAAATTATATTTTCTTAGGCTGACTTGACCTTGTCAGAGAAGGAAGAAAACAGGAAGCTATAGTGCATTCCTGGCATATTCTGGCAAGGGGCACAACATGTAAGTAAGAAGCTATGGCCATACTTAAAAGAGTACTAGATGTCTCTTTCGACTTAGGCAATCACTACAGGCCTTGCACTAAGCTGTAGCATGTTTGGAAAGTAGTTTTACTGTCTGATGTGTAAAGCTAGACTGAGGAGGGTGTAAACATATTGTCTAATTTAGCTCTCAAGCGTCACAGGCTGAAAATTCAAACCAAACCTGTATGCTAATGGATTTGTGGTCTCCTTTGAAGAGGTTGTGAGCAATGGAACACAGAGGAAAATCCAAGAGGTAAAAACATAAGTGCATAATAAGGCAGGGAGGAAACAAAACTGGAAAAATAAGTTCAGTCTGTAGCTTATCCATTGACACCTACCAATCCTTCCAGTTCTCCTGATTCTGTCTTCCTTAGGTACTTATGTGGTCCCCTTGCTGTGGTCTGTGAACATATCACAATTCTTAATGCTCTTCTAACAGGCAGGGCAGTGTTGCTGCAAAAGGGCAGCTGAGGCACAGAGGGTGACGTTCTCTTCTTTCCTGGTCATGTAAATGTCCAGATTTGGTCCTCTACCTAATCATCTTATCTAAATGCTAGAACTGTCACTTCTGCACAGGCTGGAATTTGTTCCTAGACACACAGCCCTGTGTATGTGGGTGACTCTGCACAATTAAATACTTGCCCAAGTGGGGCATATATAATGGCAATGAGGTAAGGGAGAACTCGCATCTTTTCCCTCACTGAGCACTCATCTGGGCTTGGGGTACTTCCTCAGCCAGAGATGGTTTGAACACAGGGTTTTCTGACTCCTCAGCACAGCACTGTAACCACCATACCATAGGTCTGCTATTATTTAGGCCTTCTGTGGCACTTCTTTTCAAGCTGACACCCTCGCCTCCCCGGCAGCCACAAGAGAGCAACTACCGTTAATGCTTCATCACTCGCTCATGGCTGCTGTGGGGTTAACTTCAAATGGAACATTGGAGAATGGCCCAGGTGTGCCTGACCTGTAGCACAATGTTTGGAGCCCTGTGCTGGGAAATCAGGGGCACCCAGGTTCAAGCCTTCTTCAGTCTGTGGGGGCCTAGAGCCCAGTACTTTGAAAAGTACTGAAAAACAAGAACATGCTCATGCATTTGTGTTGCAGGGGCTAAGTCTGATACTCACTGGTTTTGGATGACTTAATTTCTGGATGCCCAAGACTCCTACAGATCCAGAAGGGGCACATATATTTACCGCAGCCTTTACAGTCCATGCTCAGTCTGCACGTGAACAAGTCTGCATGCCCAGGAACTGACATATGTGCAAGTCGTATTTTTCATTTTCAATGCTCCAAAAGCCCAGATGGAAAATACATAGGAGAGACCAAACAACAACTGCACACCAGAATGAATGCACACCGGAAATCTATCAAAGATAGAAATACCCAACTACCTGTGGGGGCACATTTCTCACAAGAAAACCACTCTCTCTCCAATTTCTCAGTCCTGATCCTCAAAGGAAGCTTACACAACACTTCCCAGAGACGAGCCTATGAACTCCACTTCATCAACCTCCTGGATACTAAAAATCATGGACTAAATATAGACATTGGATCTATGACATATTATAACCTGCCTGACAGCTGACTTCCCAGGTACTTCTCCACTATTCATCCCCTTCTCTCTCTCCCCCCTCCCCCCCAGCCTGTCTCTCACTCATTGACTCCTCAATTTACATTTTCACTGCCTGCCTGTCTTGTATGCATACCAGCGCAGCCTCTGGCTTCTTTACTTTTCATTCCAGCCAGGAAGAGCACACACCAACTGCTGTAATTTCCTTAGCCTGACGAAGGGTTTTTGAACCCAAAAGCTTGCTTAAAAATTGTTCTCCAACTATTTAGTTGGTCTAATAAAAGATATCAGATTCACCTAAAGAACCTTGTCTGCCTATCTCCTTAGACCAACATGGCTACAACCTACACCCTAGTGGTATTTTTGGCACTTAAATAACCAAAAATGCCATATAGATAACCAAATCTAGATGCTTAGATGACCAGGAAAAGGGATAGAATGTCAACCAGAGTGATTGAAGTCCAGTCTCAAAGTTGTTTAGATACCACTGACATCCCTGGCACTTTGTCCTGCTATAATGTATCCAACATTACCACATCAACACGGAAAACTGGGCCAGTGCCTAGCAATTGCTAGTCAGTGCAGATGAGCCTCTATTATCTCAGCAGAGCAGGAAAGGAGGATGTGGATGAACTGTGTAGAGTATTCTCTGTCCATAGCTCATACTCAAAGATAGAGGGTAAGTACATGCTGGCATTTGGGGTGGACATACCTGAGCTAGCTTTAGGTAAATGGTGGCACTGCAGCTGTGGCTGTGGGTTAATTTACCCTGCTGAGAAGATAACCCAATAATGATGCACAATGTCATCATAACCAGCTTTACAGTTCTCAAGCATAACCCTAGAGATTAATGCTAGTTGTGGTTCCTCAAAACCTCTTGGCATTAGACCCATTATGAGAAATTGCCCCATTACCATCTCACAGAGATGGTCCACGTCTATGGCCTGGACAGAGATGAGGTCATCTTTGTCCAGGCCATAGACATTTGGTATGAATTTGGCACTTGGAGCAGCTCTGAATGACTGGAAAATCTTGCCCTGCTTCTGAGGGCAGTGAGAACACCAGTGTGGCACTCTGCCATCTAGATGGCCTGACTTGGTTCTTCCATGTAGGTTGACCATAGGAGTTGGTGCTGGGCTGAATAGATGGGGCTCTGATTTTTTAAAATATTTCTTATCCAGTGGGAAGTGCTCCATTCATCTATGTCCTTTGTAGGGAAGTGTGGAAGATCAGAGCCCGGAGAGGATGGGGGAAGGAACAGGGAAAGGCTGTACTTGGTGAGCAGGTGAAGGAGAGCAGAGGCATCCTGGAACTAGCTGGCACTGGGAATGCTAGGAATTAGGTGTTTTTTCTCCCAGAGGGCAGGGATCACAGCTGAGAGGGGTCCTGCTAGTACTCCCCAGCCTCCCTTCAACATAAATTACATCCATGTCTGGCAGAGTGTATGAGTGGGGGTGGATTAGTGCCAAAAGGGAGTGGATTTTGGAAAGCTGTTGAGAGAGGAAGTGGTGCTGACCCCAAGTTGGAACAAACCCACTAGTCTTTCACTGCTCTTCCTAATGAGGAGTTAATGCAGGCCAGAGCAGAAGGAGTGAGAGGGGAAAGCCTGGGGGAGCACAAGGCAGTTCTCTCCCTTGGGATAAGCAGGCATGCTTCTCTGCAGCTGCTTCAGCCTCTCAACTTCCTCTTGGTTCCCACAGGGCCCTGACTCTCTCCCCTTTCCCCTCCTCCAGGGGTTGTGGGATTCTCTGTTGGCTCCTTATTTTTTGAAATTGCTGTGCTGGATGTGTTTACAAAGGTGGCAATTCCACAAGCAAGAGCCTGGCTAAATGCTGCTAACACCTCCGGTCTACCTCCCAAATTCAGATCTATATTTTTGACCCATACACCAAAGTTTGGGGTGGAGGGAGGGAATGTGGGGAATCAGGTTGGCTTGTTGGCTTCAGGGGATCTGTCTGCAAAGCATAGATCTGGATCTTGTTCAGTTTGCAAAGGCCTTGGGAGTTGAGGGACATTGGGGGTTGGGAGCTGGGTCTCTCGAAGTTTGAGGGACCCTCAGATCCATCCGCTCTGTTATCCTAGCTGCAGGAATTCCTGGTCTTTTCTTTTGGGAGAACCTCTTCACCACACAGTTAGTCTCTGCTCACAAGAAGACCTGTGCCTACAGAAGTGCTGCAGGTGAGGACTGAGGTGCATTGAGTTGGGTTGGGACCAGGCCTGAGGCACAGGGAGGTGCTGTTTGAGGGGCACTAGTAGAGCTGGATGGGGAGCAGAGCTTGTGTGCATTTCATCCATAATGAACTACTTAACATTTCTTCTATGCGCCCGCATAAGGAAATAATGCTTGAGCTGCACTATAAGGATCTAGGAGAGGCCAGATGGCATTCCACACAACATGCAGCTCTGCAGGAACACATTTCTATGTATCAGCATTAGGGGGACAAGGACACCTGCCAGTAGGGAGAAGCTCAGTGGGCTAGCAATGAAGGGGAAAATAGGTCTTCCCTTGAACATTAAGCTTATTTGCTCTTTTTTTTTTTTTTTTAAATGGTGCTCCCCGCCATCAAAGTGAGCTCTGATGGCAGTTATGTGACAGGTCTGACTCCAGTATTTTGTACCTCTGTCTGCTCTGTAACATGGGTTTGGAAGAGATTTCTCTTGGCATCAAGGCTGCCTGTTATCAGAATGGGAGAACGGGTTCTATGCCTCTGACATTCCTTTGCCTTGATAATACCATGGTGCATGGCCTTTCTCACAGCGCTGAGCATTTGGGGCTTTTCCTATACAATCCTTATATGTGTAAAGGCCTGAGCCCAAGCCAAATGATTCTGGTGATTCTTGGATCCAAACTATGACTTCTGCCTGGTCCCTGTATAGCTACAAATTAATATATAGAAGCAAGTTTCTACTGTTTCTGTTTGAAAGCAGATTTCTGTGACCTTCTAAGAGAAGAAAAAGGAGGCTTCCATAACATATTAATACAGAGGGAATGATAGGTACCTGGCCTATGTTTTTCTGGAGGTCCTCCAGGACCACCTTGTCTTTCCCCTCATTTCTCTTTATGGTATGGATTCCTTTTTTCTCTGTCATGAATGATATGTCCAGTGCTTGCTTGAGCCCCAGGAAGGCTGCATGACAGCAATGAAGTTCTGAGGAAAAGAGCTGGTTTGCTTTCTTGGAGGCTGAATGGCTCGGTCCTATCACAGAACAGGTTTGGGATGCACAGGAACAGGGTCATCTTCTTGCTCTGACCAGCCAGGATGTGTTGCCCACAATGGGCCTCTGGCCTAATTGGAGCCCTTGCTCTCTTCTCCAGCAAGTGGACTAATGAAATCCACTTGTGAGAGTGACACTTATCATTGGAATATCTCTGTAAATGGGAACCAGTCTGAAATCTGCCAGCTTCTCTCACATGAGACACCAACTAGTCACCCTTATCTGCATGTGCAGTCACAATAAAATGTGCATTGGTTTAGTGTGCAATTTGGTCCATAGAGTTAGTAGCCCAGGTGAATGAGGACAGTGATCTGGCACGATCAGTCATTGCTCCTTTGGCTCCTGATGCAAAGCTGCACCAGCCTGTTCTTTATATAGCTGGGGCTTCCTGTTTGTCCACAAGGGTTTTTCAGAGGGAGAGAGAGAGCCAGTGCTCTGGGAAAAGTAAAACTTGAAAGCCAATGGGCATTTTCATTGTCAAGACTTTGATGCGTTTCCTCCGGGTCATTTCCTTTTCACTCGAATGCAGGTTAAAAATATACTTCCGCTGACATCACCACTGTCCTTTTTCCGAGCAGCTCCGATCCTGGCTCATGCTCTGTGAAAATCCCAGGGCATCACATTCCTTCAGGCGGCCATGAGAAATATCCATGGAATGAGCAGCAGGCCTAGCTCAGGGATAGTTGACATGGGAAGGGGAAAAACCCAGCAGCAAAAGAAGCTGGGAAGACAGGATGTTGGGAGTTTCATTATTTACATTGGCTTGGACTGAGGAGGGGCAAGTGTGGCCTAATTTTATACCCTCCACAATGTTGTGGTTTGGGAAAATTCCTCTCAGCTGTTACTCTTCTCAAGGAAAGCTGTGAAGGGAGGAGGGAAGGGGCATGAGAGAGATTTGAATGACAAAACAGATGTCCACACAGGAGGGACTCGCTGATGGCAGCTGGGCATTGTAGGTTTTCTATCCATAAAGTAGACAATAGGCTAACCAGGAAAGCATAGTATTGTTCTGAACTGAGTTCCCTCTAGTAGGCATGAATGTATTGGAGAGGCAAAGATCTCCACACTCCGTTTGCAAGCCCTGAAAACTAACACACATGAGAGGTTCATGGAGCCTCCAACCCTCTGTTGCTATTTGTAGTATAGTAGTGTGGAGAGGCCTAGCACAATGCTGAGTGAAAGCCAGTCCTTTCCTCGCAAGGCTTGTAGGGATCAATGACTTGCCAAACATCAGACAACAGCTTAGAACTAGAGCCAGATGCTCTGGCTGTTTTGCCCACTATGCCAATGCAACCTGTCTGTTTCCATCTTAAGAGTTTGCCATGCTCTGTAAAGTTCTACTTCTTCCTTTATTTTGGGCTGTCAGTCACATCCAGGGAGGGGAGCCATCCTGCTTAAAAGGTCCGGAATATACTGAAAAGGCTACTGATGCCTCCTGGGAATTTCATAAATCTAGAAAAAGGAGCCTGGTTGCATGTAAGAAAGGGTGAGACCCAAATGCCTCCAGACTGGGTGCATTTGGACCCCCCAATCTGTATCTCAAGGCAAAAAATACCCATCTATTTTTATAAGAGGCTGGTCCAAACACTGCCTGCTTCCTCCACCTCCTGGCAACCAGCCTTAGAGAACTTAATTAGGACTGTGCAAAACAGCACTGTTTTGTTTCGACTTCCGTTTCACCATTTCAAAGGGACAGTGCTTCATTTCAACGCTTCGTTTCAAAGCACTGTTCCATTTCATTTAGTCGAAACTGTTTCACTGTTTCAATGTGTTCTGACATCTTGCCCATAGGCTATAATGGGGTATCACAAAAATGCCTATAACTTTGTCATTTCTTGCTTGATTTAAATGAAAACAACAGAAATGGTAGCCCCTGCTGAGGCCACAAAGCCAGCCAAGTTTCAAGGAGAGAGGTGCAGGGCTTTCTGGAAAACTGCACCTCAAGCTGCTGACAAGGAAAACTTGTGACGTGTGACTTTGTGTGTGTGTTAAGGTGTGCCCTCACTGGCACTGGGGCCTTTACATGACATGGTAGTGTACACCAATGAGGTCTCCTCCTCCCCTACAGCCTCAGGTCAGTTCACCACTCTAAATAACAACAGGTAAAGAGTAGGCCTGTGTGAAGTGGCTAGTATTCACTTCGGATTCAGATTCAGCCAATTCAGGGGACAGTGATTCGATTCAGTGATTCGAATCAGCCAGGCCAGGCCCAGCCCAGCAAGGGCTACCTGGCCCGCCCCAGCTCCCAGCACTTGTTAAAAAAAAAAGGCGCCAGCTCAGCGGGTGCTGCCAGGTGGGACAATCCCTGCTGCCCCCCACTTACCCACGCTGTATGGGGGGGGTCTGTCACGACTCCCCCAACCCCCTCCTTGCTCCCCCCAGCCCTCCCAGGGTGCCCTGCCCAGGCCAGCTCCAGCCCTTTAAGAAAAAAACCCAATCTGAAACCGCCCCCAAACTCACCGCTTCTGCTGGCGGGGCGGGGGCAATGCCTGCAGCCCCCCGCTGCCCCATGCCACGTGTGGGGTTCTGCATGACCTGTTGGTGGACAGGAAAGATGTTCCCGGGCAACTGTGGCCAGATCCAGCCACATGTGGCTGTGGCTTGCCCAGTAGGCCAAGGGGTCGCACAGCAGCACCTCCACATTCTCAGAGAGAGAGGCAGCCACCAAGGCCTGAGCGCTACCTGCCTAATGGTGGGGTCTGGTGCCTCTGGACTCCACCATGGAAGCAATGCCCTTGGCCCACATTGGCAATGCCTGTGGTGGAGGAGAAGACTGACTGGTGGATGGCATGCTGGCACAGGACAGTGGATCCCCCTCTTCCACATCCCCCTGCCTCTGCCCTTCTGCCTTCCTGACTCTGTTCACCAGCACCTCCATCCGGTGATCCAGGGTTTTGGTGGCATACATGCTCCCCTTCACCCTCAGGTTACACAATACATGGACCTTACTGGACCACAAGGGATCGAGCAGTTTCCTTCAGCTGCCTCACCAGTGCCTGCACATCTGGTGACAGAGGCTTTCCCAGCCAGGAACACTGATCCCCCCCAGAGGCTTCCCCAGCCAGGAACACTGATCCCCTGGAACTTCTCCATTTGGTTCTGAAGTTCCTTAACTACAGGGATCACCTGGCTAAGGAGGGCATTGCCAGCGTTGAGGCTCTTGATGGCCTTGAGGAAGGGCTTGAGGACTAGCAAGATCTGGGAGAAGGTATCCCCCGCAGCTCTGTTCAGGGGACCACTCATCCTGATCTCCCTAAGCAAGGCCAACCTCATGGGTGGCCTTCTGTTGCTTCACCAGCCTTTCCAGCATCAGGTATGTAGAGTTCCCCTGAGTCTCCACATCCTGCATGATTTTGTGCTGCAGAATGTTCAGTTCTGCCTGTTTGTCCTGCAGCATCTTGGCACCCTTGGTGCTCCGGTGGAAGTAGCCCACCACCTTCCTGCATCTTGAAATGAGCTTGCTGGTGGTGCTGATCCCTTCACCAGCAGCCCTGTCCCCCTCCAAGGTGTCCCTGACAATGAGGTGCAACTTGTGTGCCACACAGTGGATGCCAACAAAGTTGGCATCACGGACTGCCTTGGCCATATTGGCCCCATTGTTGGTGATCATGAACCTGTGGATGAGCTCGCTCTGCTCAATAAGCCACCCCTGCACCAAGCAGTTCATGGCCCCCATGATCTCAGTTGCCGTGTGGGACTCATTCATCACCTCAGCTTGAAGGAGAGCCCACTGACGGCCTACCTGGTTGCACCAGTGCCCTGTGAGAAAGAGGTATGCATGATCTCCACCCTAGCTGCTCCAGATGTCTAAGGTGATGTGCAAGGCCACCTGTGGACCTACCTTGCACAGCTCTCCCTCAAATACTCCCTGCATGCCTCATACAGGGAGGGTACCATCATCCTGCTGCAGGTGGTACCATACAGGCACTTGGTATGATGGGGCCACAAGTGCCATGAGCCACCTGAACCCTGGCCACTCAACTAAGGAGAAGGGCTAGCCATCCACAGACAGCATCTCCCCAATGGTCTGGATGATCTTGCTTGCCTTTGCAACATGCCCTGCTTTCTGTCCACCTTTTCCCCCACTGTTCCAGGGTGGCTTGCCTCTTCTTCAGGGGGACGGGGGCTTTGGAGTGACAGGGGGACTTCTTTTTGAGCATGCTCCTACTGGTGCCAGGCTGAGGAGGAGCAAGGGCAAGGGGGTGGTGCCTGTGGGGATGCATCAGCATCCCCGTGGTGCTCATGTGTTTTGTTCCCTTGTTCTGGCTGGTTTGCAGGCAGATAGCATATGTGGGATCATCTGCCAGCTCAAAATGATCCCAGGCCATACTACCCACTCACTTCTGAGGTGCAGGAGCATGTGTGGATGCTGCTTTTTCCTCCTCCTCAGCAGGCAGAGGCACGGCAACAGGAGGAGTGGACTCAGCTGAGCCACTTGCCTCCACAACCTCTATCTCAACCTCCTCCAAAGTGCTTTCTGGGGAAGGAGACTTGGCTCTAGAGGAAACTTGAGGGGTGTGGAGCACAAACTCAGATGATTCCCCCTCCTTCCCTAGAATTTCCCTTGCTATGGCACTCAGATCCAGCTCCAGCTCCAGCTCTTCCTCTGGCACTGGAAAGCTCAGAATGGGAAGTGAAATGGGGGTGGAGGAGACTGTGCTCACCTGACTTTGTGGAGCCTCTCCCATGTGGCCCTGGAGCGTGCGGTAGTGGTCTGCCGCATGGCTGGCTCTGGTTGTCGTGACGTGGTGTCATGTTCTCCATGAGGAATACCTTGGTACTTGTGTGCCATGTCTTGGGTGTTCTGTTCAGTAGTAGGGCTTCCTTCCATCATGGGAACATACTGGGTGTTGTCACTAGCAGGCTTTCCTGGGGCTCCACCTCTCCTACACCCCAGACATGTGCCAGCCTATTGGTGCCGCCGGACAATGAATGATTTGGACCTGCCTTGATGTGGTTTCCTCCTCCCTCTCTGCCAGTCCTTGGAACAGTTTTTCTTCCTGCCAACCAAGTTTGCCTAGGGCGGGGCAATGGCCTCACGGGTGGGCCTAGCCTATCCACGTTGGGCTTTTCTGAGCAGCCTTGGCCTGCTCACCCTTCGCGTCTGTCCTATGGCCTTTCCTCTGACCCTGTGGGGGAGGGAGGGTTTCAAGGTAACTAAAATATAACTAAAGAACCAAAATTCCAGGGAGAGGCCTCTGCCCACTCCCCACTCAGGTGTCCTGCATCTGCCAGCTTCACTGTTCCTCAGCATCCTCCTCCTGGTTGACTGCCTCGCCATCCAGGGTGCTGTGGCCCTTTAAATCAGGCCTTGGACCCTCCGGCTGGGTCACTCTTCAGCCCCTCCTCGGCTATGTCTGGGGTCTCCATCTGGCCTGGTGGGGTGCTCCTGAAGCTGCCTCCCTGCTGCACGCTCCCTCCCCCCGCTACCTTCCCACTGCTGGCTTTTATCTCCACCAGCTAGCATTCCTCAATGATGTCATTGGGGTGCACCAGCCCCAGCCACAGAGAAAATGGCTCCTCTGGGCTACTGCCTGCTGATGCCCTGTGCACCATGGCATGCACCGAGGGCCCTGCCTTCTGTGGGGGGTTGGAGGCCCGGACCACCTCATGCAGTACCAGGGTTAGGTCTGTTCCCAGACCTTCTGTGCAGCGTCATCTGCACCAAGCCACTGGCCCTGTGCAAGTGGCCATAGGCCCGAGTTGCCTCAAATTACTCCCAGGTCCTCAAGTTCTCCATGTATCATCTGTGTACTGATAGCCTGGCTGCTTGCCAGAGAATGAGGGACCTGAGTGGCCCGGTGCAGCTCCCAGGGTCTTGGTTTAAGCTGTGCACTGCTCATGCGATGGGAGCCTGGGCTCAAGTCAGGGGTTGGGACCCAAGCTGCCTTCAACAGCTCTCAGGGCCCTGGTTCCATGCACCAAGCCATGCACCACGCTCCTGGCTGCCTGCTGAGGTTGCAGACCTGAGCTGCACCAAGCGTCTCCCAGAGTCTGGTCCCTGTGGCCCTGTGCGGGGCTGGAGCATCAGAATAGCATGGGGAGTCTTTGGGGCTGTTCTGGGTGCTGGCTCCATCCACTGGGCTCCTTTTCTGCCCCACTCTCTTTGTTGTCCCCCAACATGTCTCCCTCATGTTGGGCACGCAGCTCCTTTCATGCACTTCAGAGGCTCTGTCCCCGAAATCTTGCCAGACCTGCAGAACAGAGACATCAATCAGGTCCAGGAGGCTCTTTGCCCCCACCCCCTGCTCCATGCAGGGGGTGGGGCCAGCCCCACCCAGCCCTTACCTGATTGGTGGATGGGCTCCACCAGTCAAAACAAAGATTTTCCAAGCCCATTCCAGCTGGGCTGAATTGGTAAATCCATCACATCTACATTAAGGATCAGCCACTTCCTGCTAAATGTCAGTGTTTCGTCTATGCTGACAATCTCTGCATTGCCATGCAGCAGAATAATTTTGAGGACACAGAGAACATCCTGGAGAGGGCACTGAATGAGATGTCAGATTACTGCCTAAACAATTCTCAAACCCAACCCTAGCAAAACTCAAATATGTGCTTTTCATCTGAGAAACCAGGATGGAGAATGATACCTGAATGTCACCTGGGGTGACCAGAGTCTCAAATATCAGAAACACTCAGTTTACTTAGAGGTAATACTGGACTGTACACTTAGTTACAAAAGGCGCATATTAAATACCACAGCCAAGATCAACATATGAAACAATATTCTGCATAAACTCACAAATGCCAAGTGGGGAGCACATCAACTCACCCTATGCACTATTGCCTTAGCATTTTGTTTCTCTGTGGCTGAATATGCCTGCACCACCTGGGGGTGCTCAAGTCACAGTAAACATATTGACACCACCCTAAATGATACGTGCAGAATTCTAACAGGCTGCCTGAAGCCTACCACTGTTCCCTGCCTACTTGCACTATCTAGCATAACGCCCACCTATATCAGGAGGAAAGTAGCAGGAGACATTGACTGGTGTGTACAAGAGTCAGACAATTGACACCCATTATCTGGTCATCAACCAGCACACTCCTTGAGAAATAGCTCTTTGTCCTCTACCATACCATTGACCACATCCCCAGAATAAGCCAAAACTACCCTCTGGCAAAAAGAGTGGGAGAAACTAGGCTACAAAACTGTTGAATGGAGCCCGCAAGGAATTCCCTTCAGTGAGGAGTTAACATCTGGCTCCAATTACAAATGGCACCCATGGCAGAGCTGAAACAGATTGAGAGTGGGTCGTAGCAGATGCAACTTTCTCATGAAGTCATGGGACTGTCTTGTGGCTAGTCTGATCATTGGCCTGCCCACCTCTTAAAGTCAGTCCTCGCACCTGTCTTGCTTGCTCCACCTTTGTTGTAACTTAATAAGTAGTTGTTTATAAGGCAGGAGGCTGCCCATTTACTGCCCGATGCCAAGGGTGTAATACACGGCTCTGTACCACCCTGACATCATGTCCCATGCCTCGCAGATGGCATCACTATAATGCTCCAGCCCCACAATGGGCCTCACTCTATGCCTGCCTGATGTTTGGTCCCCACCTGGATCCTGCCTCCTCAGGGAGTCTAATCTCTACCCTCATTGTGGGCTGCAAAACTCCCTAAGCCCTTTTCCTTCTCAGCAGTATCCTTCTCTCCGGGATACACAGGCCCTGGCCTCGCCTCTAGGCCAGTCAGACTCCAGGCCCCTGGCTCTGGCTGTTCCATGTGGTGGGCACTCTGGCCCTTTGACCGGTCTGGTCCTGGCCCCAACATGGGTTGGTTGAGGATACTCCAGGTAGGTTATTGAGCTGCTCATCCTTACTCTCTCTTACAGGTCCACCTTCTCAGGCTCCTCCAAACACAGCTCACTTGATCACTAAGGCCAGCCTATGTGCAGTCCTTCAGGCCCACCCATACAGACCCTATTCTAGGTGGCCCATAAGCAGTCCTTCAGGCCCCTCACGTGGATCCTACTCTACACAACCTACTACTTTCCCATACGCCTCCTTCACTGGGGCCACTACTCCACCCCCTCACTGGGGCTCTTGGGCCTTACACCCCTTGGGTCTCAGGTCTGATGACATGCCTGGACCCCTAGCCTGTCCCCTCTACAGGGTAACCCACCAGCTCAGGGGGGCTGAGGCTATACAGCTCCCCATACTCACATTTCACTAGGGAGGCACTGATGTGGCATTTTCTGTGATCCATCCTGCCACAGGCAGCCCCACCACACCATCCAACCCCAGCAGGCCATTCCCCAGGACCAGGAACCTCCTCCATCCCCATAGTTCAGGGGCGGACAATTATTTTCAGGCGGAAGGCCGCTTGCCGAATTTTGGCAAGCCAACGAGGGCCGCATGACAGGCAGCCAGGGGCAGATGAATTTTAATTTTCTAAATTTTTTAGGGCCCCCGCGGGCCAGATAGAATGGCCTGGCAGGCCGCATCCAGCCTGTGGGCCGCATTTTGCCTGCCCCTGCTATAGTTCCTACCCTGTCCTCCAGGTATTGTGGGAGCAGCAGATCTCCAGGTGGGCTATGTTACTTCAGCAGCATCCCTACAGCAACTGCCAGCTCAGCTTGGAGGGCCTGGGTTTATACTGAGGTTGCCCAGCCCCATTCTCCAATCAAGGAGCCCTCTTGTGGTCATGTGACTGCCTCTTTATGTCACACCGCACCTGCCGGCTGCTCCACAGCCTGCTCAAACCATGTAAAGTGGCTGGCACCAAAGGTGCCCTGCCACAGCAACATGGGTGACTGATGTCACCTGAGTCAGGGGAGGTACATGCCCCCCAGTGGCCAGTCAGCAACTGTTGGCGGGGGGGGAGGCATGGCTGTTCTGGCAAATCAAAGCTTCACCTGGTGCCCCCACTCCCCAGCTGGCGCTCGCAGGGGGGCACCGGTGCTCCTGCCTGCCCCCTCCCCCCAATTTCTAAGCATGGAGTGCTGCCGTCAGGGGGTGCACCAGCACTCTCAGGGGGTGCATGTGCATCCCCATGCACCCTCTCTGCATTGTCACTGCATAGCAACAAACCAATGTGTTTGTCAGGACAAGCAAACCATGGATCATCTCCTAAGGTGCCCTGTAGCACTACAATTCACCCCACAAGATTTGGCAACACCAACACCAAAAGCAGTGACCTGTACAGAATATTGGGAGCAAACCATATAGAAAGGGTGGACTGGAGACACAACAAAGAAGAACTCTCTCGTGCTGTGTTTGCACAGTGCCTACAGCAGGCCTCTTATTTTGAAAAGGGCCCCTATGTGCTTCTGTAATAAGATAAGTGAAAGGTTCTAGGGCTTTATTCCCATGTCTGGAACCCTTTGGTCCCCAGCGTTTCCTGTCTATCTCCATGGACTCTGTTTTGCTCAAGAGATCATCTGCTCCTGCTGTGCAGCTCCTTCACCTCCCATGAACTCACCCTTTGGTGCCTGGTCCAGAGCAACTGGGTGCTGTTACCAGGGGTGACAGCTTCAGATGGGGAGTGAACAGCAGGAGCTGACCATCTATCTGAGAAATCAAGATGGATGCACTAGCTGCAGTGCAATGAGATATGAGTTTTGAGTCCTTCCCACTCTGGGGCCAGCAGGGGATGGGAGCAAAGCTAGAGTTTCTTTTTCAGCTGCTGCTCACATGCTGCGTTGTCCCAGGGTTCCTGCAGGAAGGGTAAATGTCCAGTTCTTCTGGATATTTATACAGCTGCAGTACTGTGAATCCTCAGTTGCTTTTAGCTATGCATTGGAAAGCCATGAACTTTAATGCACTATGCAATGCTACTCATTTTCCTGTTCAGGCTAGTTCAACTAGTAAAGCAGCATGGATAGTGTGTGTTCCCAATTAGAATTGGACCTGAAAAGATGATCTCCTCCTGTGAGAGTTTTTGGGAGTTTGAAATTTTTCCATCCCAAAGTGAGATGGTGAGTTAATGTCTTCATAATTTTCATGAAACAGCAAGCTGGAAGTTTTTTTGGATCCAGTCAAATCATTTCATTTCGATTCCAGTCTCTGAAATTTCTTCTTTTTTAGCATACATTAATTAATATTGAATTTGTAATAAATATTTGTAAACTATTACTAATTAATGTTTCAAGCAGGAAAGCAACATTTTTTGTTCTGAAAATGTGGAAATAGTAAATGATGATATTTTAATTTTTGTTTTGTTTTGAAATCTTCATATCAGGAGATTGTCACAACTAGCTCTGTCTGATAACAATTTTGTTTTCAATGAATCCGCATTTTCTAAGGGAAAATACTGTGTTAGAAAGTTCCTGACTTGCTTTAGTTGCATTAGACACCCAATATGATGATAGCATTTTCCCTGGATGTAAGACAGTGGTTCTCAACTGGGATCCTGCAAGATCTTTTTGGGGTGCCACAGTGTGGATGACACCACTGCTGCCACAACTACAACTGGGTGAAACTGCTCTGTGTGCCTTGTGCAGAGCCTGACTGGGAAGGGCTGTGGCAAGAGTGCATGCTCCTGCTTGCATTAGGGTTATTTGATTAACTTAAAGTGGTAGGAGCACCTAATTTGCTGCAGCTCTTCCTGATCGATCTCTCATTGCTCCTTTTGGAAACAGAGGTTCATGGTGTAGGTGGAATGGAGGCAGCACAATAGTGGTTCTCAAGTGGGGAGACACCAAATATAAAGAAGTTATGGAGGGGTGTTCTGAATCTAAGAAGGCTGAGAACCACTGACTTAAGAAGTATAAATATTACAAGTCCTTATTGTGCTAGGAAGTGAGAGTCCCAAGTTCTTTGACTTCCCAAGCTAGCATCCTAGCCACTCAGCTACTGGAGGCAAAAGACAAGAAGTCTCTCCCTCTCAGCCCTCCTCCTCCGTTTTGCTGCCAGTGTACCCAGTCTGCATGTGTAGATGGCCATGTTCACACACAGGCAATATGGCCAGGAATAGAATTCCTACCTGTGCACAAGGAGCAGTTTTCACACTGATATGACAAAAATGGCCATGACCAAATGACCAAGTATGGACGCTTAGATGACCAGGAAGTGGACAGAATGTCACCTTCCTGTACCTGTTCCTTTCCTTTGCTCTTCCACCTCTGATCTGTTGTTCCAATCTTTCCCTCTTTTCTTAGGACAGGAGTGTCAAACATAGAGCCCATAGGCTGGGCCAAGCTTGTGAAGCCCCATAATCTGGCTGCTGGTGCTGCCCCACTGATCCAAATGCTGCACAAGACTGGCCCCATGCCATATATGGTGCTCACTGGGGCCAGTCCTGGGCTATGTTGCCCATGGCACTTGCTTAGGCTGGGTCCTGGGCTGTGCCAGCCATGGTGCTCTTTTGGGCTAGCATTCTGGACTGATTCAGGCAGTTGTTAAATGTGCTGGGTCAGGCATGTGGGTGAGGGATCCATGGGCCTGACCCAGCCCATGGACTGGCCCTGAGCCACTCATCCAGCCTACAGGGCCAGGTGAGTTTGACACCCTTGTCTGAGGGGAACAGCAAATCATTTGCACTAGTGTCTCCCATGTCCTGTTGCTAATCTATTTTCATTCAGTTTTGGCTGGATGCTAGACACCACTGTTCCTGGCTTCCTAGGTCCTCTGCTCCTTGTTGCATCCAGACCTTGGTGTATCCATATCCCTTGCTGATCACCAATGCATCTCTTCACTTGGCTTTGATGCTTCAGAACAGGGGTGGCCAACCTGTGGTATGGGCAGCCTGTGTGTGTATGGCACATGGCAGGGCAGTGGCAGATAGGGCAGGGAGCAGAAAACAGACATCAGATTGGGCTGGGAGTACAGAGAAGAGAACAGAAAACAGAGCAGTTGATCAGGACTGGAAAGGGATGGGAGTGGCACTTGGGAAGGCACACCTGCCAAAACAGTCCTCCCATTGCTTTAGAACACGTGGAAACTTGAGATGAATTTGCCTCACAAAATTCAGATTGGAGCTGGGATTTTGTTCCAGCCTGTTGGAGTACAGGGAACACTGGGAAAACGTGGATCTAGAGCCAGGTTTGGATTTCAAACTCCTGTAGAGTTCAAGCACATTTGTACTTGGGATTCTGGTTCAACTCAAACTCTGGAAACAAGGCAAGAGACATTTCTTCATTATGGCTTTCACTGAAACCAGTGTAGTATAGTGGAGATGATCCTTAGTTTGGACAACCAGTGGGAGAGAGAGAGAAATATTGATTAATATGAATGCTGCTTATTATTATTCACTTAGGAGCCATAATCATAGATTGGAAACCTCCCATGCCAACTAATATAAACAGACATAATAAAAAGATGGCTTC
>NW_005842554.1:219357-225687 GCF_000455745.1 Alligator sinensis
CCCCCCCCGCAAAGAGCTTGACAAGAGATAAGTGATAGCAGATAATGGAAGCATAAGGAAGCAATGACTCTATTCTGGTCAGTGTGACAGGTGACTGCATAGCAGCCGTCAGTGCTGAGTTCTCTGCAAACATCAGTGCAGAAGAGTTTTAAGGAGGGATCAGAAGGGGGATGAGTTGGTCCTGTGGATATTTCCAGGGAGCTTACTACCTGGATGGCACTGGAGAAAGGATGAAGGCAATGAAACCACATGACACCTGGATGGCCAAACAGACCTTTATAAATAATTAACACTGAAAATCAAGATAAGGACCCTTCTTCATTACTAAGGTTAGGAGTGGGGTGTACTTAATGCCACAACATCCAGCAGGTCTCTGAAGAGGACCTAAGTGCACAGAAAAGACAAATTCTGACTTTACTGAATTCCAGACCAGAGGCCTGGAAAAAACCATCATCCCCTCCTCCATGCACTGAAACAACAAATAGGACAATTGCACCCTCTTGTGACCCAGACCTGAATTTACAGCAAAGGGGACTCAGAAACAAAAATGTTAATAAATCAATCAAAAGTTCAATAACTGCTTACACTTCCAAGGAAACTTTAAGAACCTTTCCCTTTTATGGACAGTGCTGTCTTTCAAGAAAAAAATCCTTAGAAATCAGAAATGTGACTTCTTCTTCCTAGAACACCTGGAAATTTAGGGAATATCAGTTGTATGGACTGTCAGTCAGCCGTATGGACGTAATGTAGACCAAGGCATCAGAGTTTAAAATGTTCCTTCACAGTATATTATTGGAAGTTTTAGCAGCAGCAGGAGTTTTAACCAAAGTTATCGCATATAACTTGACAGTTCACAGATGGGATCAAATGCCAAATGTTCAGTTATTCAAATGTGGGGAATATTCTCCCTTGCAGCATTAGAATAATGTCCCCCTACAGTAGAAGGGGCTTCTCACTAGTTAGACCGGACACAGAAAGACCCCAGCCCTGTATTCCCTGTGCATTGCCCTTGGGAGCATTTTTGAAGTGAAAATCCACCCCCCCTCTCCCCATAAAAAAAATACATGTTATTTTTCTCAGTGGCTGGGTACTCAGGGCTGCTGGAAACCAGGCCCCTTTTGCCATTTCAGATTGAGTCCTGCCCAAAACTGAGGTCTCCTAAATCACAAGTCTCTTTCAGCAGCTTGACTTTTTGTATGGTTCCCGTTGATCTGTGTTCCACAGTGTGCTGGACCCCATCCTCACATAGTTGTGATGAGCTCTGCTCCACAAATATCACTCACAAGACACAGGACTCTTGAGTCATCAAGCCCAGTTTCTTGCTATCACAGGCAACCATGTTGTTCTCCTGTTTCATGTACAGGTTTCCCTCACTTTATGAAGGTTCTTCCCTCACTTTATGCAGGTTAGCTCTTATGTGATGACCCTTTTTATACCAAAAATTCATTATATGCAAGGTGAAATCACTCTTATGTGATCTGTGTGGTGGAAGCTTGCAGTCAGCTGCTTTGTGTGGTGCACTGTGGGAGTGACGTGCACCAAAATATAGTATCCTGTGTGGAACTGTGCTTCTCACTAGTTGTCTGCAACACGTGTTTCTGTAGTTGCCATCCCCATTATGATAATGCCCTCTGTTTGTGTGTACTGTCTGCTGTTGGTGAGTACAAAATTGTCTTGTAAAAGTGGTAGAAATAGGTCTGGGGGTCAGTACAGCCAAGGTCTTGGAATGTATCCCTATTTGTTACATTGTAAAGTGGGTTCCCTTTATGCGAATTCAAGTTATGCGCCATTTTCCAGGAACGCATGTACAGTAGGCCTGTGCAAAATTTTGCTGAGTGTTTTGTTTCGAAGCTGTTTCGACACATTTTGAGCTCAAAACAGCAAAACTAAAATGGAACAAAAAGCATCGAAAAAGCTTTGAAACAAAATGAGGGCACTCAAAACGTTTCAAAAGTTTTGAAACATTTCGAGTTTCAAATAGCCCAGTGGTGGAAGGCAGGGCAGATCCAGGGCTGCGCTCCAAGCGGCTCTGCAGCCCCATGGAGCTCAGCTTGGTGGTGGGAGGCAGAGCACAGCCCTAGCTCTGCCCACCTCCCGCCACTAGGCTGAGCTTGGAGCTGATCGGAGCATAGCCCTGGCTCTGCCCACCTCCTGCTGCTGGGCTGTGCTCCAACTGGCTCCACCAGCCCCATGTAGCTCAGCCCGGTGGTCAGAGGTGGAGCGCAACTCTGGCTCTGCCCACCTCTGACACTCTGTGGGGCTGGCACAGCGGATCCGAGCACAGCCCTGGCTCTTCCTGCCTCCTGCTGTTGGGCTGTGCTCCAATAAGCTCCGCCAGCCCCATGGAGCTCAGCCTGGTGGCAGGGGGCAGGGTGCAGCCCCGGCTCTGCCCACCTCCCGCCACTGGGCTGTGATCCATGGGGTTGGCAGAACTGATCAGAGCGCAGCCCCGTCTCACCAGGCTGCACTCTGATTGGCTCCGCCAGCCCCATGGAGCTCAGCCCAGTGGCAGGAGATGGAGCACATCCCAGGCTTTGCCCACCTCCTGTCGCCAGGCTGCCCACTAGTGGGGGGCAAGCCCCAAGATCTGCATGCTGGGTGACAGGAGGCTGCTGCTGCTGGCAAGCGTCACAAATTTTGCTTTCAAGACTTTGAGGTGCAGTTTCCAAGAAACCTCTGTACTTATCTCCTTGAAACGTGGCAGGCTTCATACCCTCAGAAGGGGCTACCATCCAAAGAGCGAAAGAGTTTTTATGAAACTAGATAGGACAGTGCTTTGAAATGAAATGATGAAATGAAACACTGTCCCTTTGAAACAGTGAAATGGATGTTGAAATGAAACAATGGTGTTTCACACAGCCCTAATGTACAGCATAAATCCAGGGAAACCTGTACAGGCTTTTAGTAAATTGAGATTATGTCACAGTGTCACATTCCCTCCCTGTATATTATGCAACAATAAAGCCATCTTTTTCTCCGCCCCTCTTTCTTTGGCCCTCCCTGTCTTTCTCTTATAGTTTTAACTTAGCATTTCTCATAGATACCTACTAACATAGGGATGGGAGGGAATCACTTGGGTCGCTGAGTCCAGCTCCCCACAATAACAGGCAACTAAGTCATAGACAAATGGGTCTACAAAACATCTACTCCATCCCATCTCACAAGCCCCAAGCTGCAAACATTCATTAACCCCCTTATGAAAAACTAGGACCTTTAGTAAGAAAAGCTCCAAAGGCCTCAAAAACAACAATGTGCTGAAAGCGTCATCAATGCCATGGTTGCCTGAAGTGTCAGGGAATTATAGTTTCATAGTTGGTAGGGTTGGAAGGGACCTGAGGAGATCATCTAGTCCAACCCCCTGCTGTAGCAGGAAAGAGTACTGGGGTCAAATGACCCCGGCCAGATGTTCGTTCAGCCTCTTTTTAAAGACCCCCAGGGTAGGAGCCAGCACCACTTCTTTTGGAAGTTAGGTATAACATGCCCAGATGATCCTAAAAGTGGACCATGCCTCAGTGGTGCATGTGGCGGGCCAGTAGAGGGCGCTCCTGTGGTCAGTTGCCTGCCTCACTGTGCCCAGCCAAAAACGAAGCCTCAAGTGCCTCCCCTGGGGTGCCTATGTCAGGCCAACCCCCTTCCTGGAGCACACCTGCAAGCCTGGGATAGCTGCCACCACCACCTGGACTCAGGTCTTTGTCTGGGCCTTGTGCTGCAGGCCCTGTAGACCTTGGGATTTTGGGGTGCTTCTATTAGCAGGAAGCATTCCCTGCCAGCCTCCCACGTGGGAGGAGAGTAAAATAGCCAAGCCCACCTTAGCAGGTCCCTTCCCTCTTAAGCCCACACAAAGAGGTGTGCTAAAACTGATAGACTTACTGATCAAAGAGGGATGGGAAGGGGAAGGAATACCAATAGCAAAATATAGAAAGAAAACCAGCTTAAGCAAATCTGAATGTCTTGTCCGCCTTTTGCCACGTGACTAGATTACAGTCAACTAAATTTCTAGTTAGGTTTCTGATAAATTACTCACTTCCAGATCCTGAGTATGAGAGGGCTTCAGAAGTCCATGCTGCTCAGTGTGTGTCTTTAAAATGTCCCCACTTTTCTTCCTGGAGGGGACCTTTTAAATAGCCCTTCTGAGCTGAGCTTCTTTACCCAGTCAGGGGCAAGTGTTGTTTGATGTGGACCAACCAATTTGAAAAGCATCACACCTTGCCCTGGATTCAAGCTCCTGCCCCCATGTTGTGAGGTCAGAGCTCAAGACAATAGAAGAGGTTGGATTCACACCCTCTTACCTGAGGTTTCTCATGTATGCAGTAACCCGGGGCAACCAGGTTGATAGACACGTGAGAGAGAGAAGGGAAACAGACAACCCCCAAAGAGAGGGAGGGCTGGAAGAGGATTCTTTCACAGTGTCTATCAGTTTGAGCTGGGGGAAAGATTCCTTCCTAACACTGAATCCAGTGATTGGTTTAACTCTGAGCATGTGTGCATGGCCCATCAACCAAGAACCTGAGAAGCTTCTCGCTGCAGTAGGAGCTGAGTAAAAACATACCTAATAAAAGCACAGTTTAGATTAAGCAGCAGATCACCAGGAAAACAAATGTTTTCTGCTGCTCCCTGTTTGAATACATACCCATGTGTTTTCATGCTTGTCAGAACAACAGAACTCCCAATATATGCCACATGAGTGATGAATTGCTTGTAATAGTTCAAAAAGAGCAGTGTCAGCAATGTGTACTAGCCTTACATGCCAACAGAGGCTTCACATCTTGTTGGAAAATTTCTTTGTTGAGCCTGTTTAGTCAGCAAATTTTCAGCCATGCATTGTGATCTTTAGGTACAACCTGAAAAACCACACACATGAGATTTCTGAACTTGGTCTAACCAAACTTTCAGCATTCTTTTGACTTTCCAATAAAAATAGGTCCTGGAAACATTATGGGTGTTTACACATGTGTTCTGGGCGTGTCTGCGTGTGTGTGGCAGGTGGGTTTTAATTAGAGCAGCTCTCAGAGCTGCTCTAATTAAAGCACCAGGACCGTCTCATGTATCAGTGTCCCCGAACTTAAAAACGGCAGTAGGGTTGCTACCAAGCCTTGAACCAAAAAACCAAGAGACACCCACAAGGACAGCCCAGCCTAGACCGACGACAAGCAGAACAAATACCCAGGTAAGCAACAGGGGCCTGGGTAGTACTGAGATTAGGAGGCCAGTGTACATGTCTTCAGGAGGCCTCAAATGCCTCTACGCAAACGCTCGTAGTATGGGGAACAAGCAGGAGGAACTTGCCCTCCTGCTAGCTGACACCAAGCCAGACATAGAGGGGCTCACAGAAACGTGGTGGGACACAATGCATGACTGGGCAGTGAATATCAAGGGCTATAGGTTGTATAGGAGGGACAGGACAGGGAGGAAAGGTGGGGGTGTGGTGCTCTACATCAAGGAGGAATACACATCCTCAACGAGTAGCACAAGGTCAGATGAGGGGCACACTGAAGTGCTCTGGGTTAGAATACAAGGAAGTCGAGGGGAAAGGGACTTAACGGTGGGGGTCTACTACAGACCACCCAACCAAGGGGAAGAGCTAGACCGGGAATTCTTAAGTCAGCTCACGGAGGTAGTTATGTTAAAAGACGTGGTCATCATGGGTGACCTGAACTTTCCAGACATCTGCTGGGAAGAGCAGTCAGCCAGGTCTGACCGCTCACGTAGGTTCCTAGCCGAGATACAGGACCTCCATCTAACTCAGGAGGTGCACAGCCCCACCAGGGGAGATGCCTTGTTGGATCTGGTGCTGGCCACAGGCGACAACCTCATGGGGGGACTGCGGGTACTCGACCACCCGGGCGACAGCGACCATCGCCTGCTGGAATTCGTCATCCAGCGCAGGGTGGCAAAAGCCAGCAGCAAGGCAGCAGCCCTGGACTTCAGGAGGGTGGATTTCAATGAGGTAAGAAGAGTAGTTGGGGAAGTACTGAGGTCCCGGAGGGGAGGGGAGTTGGGTGTCCAGGAGGAGTGGTCGATCCTTAAGGAGACGATCCTCCATGCCCAAAGGGAGGTAATCCCAACAAGGGTCAAAGGGGGCAAGAGGGCACAAAAGCCCCCATGGCTCACCAAAAGCATACGGGAACGTCTCCTGGCTAAAAGGGAGGCGTACACCCAATGGAAGGGAGGGGCCACCACCAGGGAGGACTATACCTCGGTTGCTCAGGGCTGCAGGGGGGCGGTCAGGAAGGCCAAGGCGGAGATGGAACTGGGACTAGCTACCTGGATCGAGGACAACAAGAAGTCCTTTTTTAAATACATAGGGGGCAAAAAGAAGGTACCGGGTAA
>NW_005842554.1:226129-234205 GCF_000455745.1 Alligator sinensis
GAGGCAGGTCTTGTCAGACCAACCTGGTGGCCTTCTATGACCAGGTCACAAAATCCTTAGATGCAGGGGTAGCAGTGGACATAGTCTTTCTGGACTTCAGGAAGGCCTTCGACACTGTCTCTCACCCCATTCTCATTAAAAAACTAGGGGACTGTGGCGTTGACACCTACGCAGTCAAATGGGTCGCTAACTGGCTGGAGGGCCGCACCCAGAGAGTGGTGGTGGATGAGTCATTTTCGACCTGGAGGGATGTGGGCAGTGGGGTTCCCCAGGGCTCAGGCCTCAGACCCGCACTGTTCAACATCTTCATCAGTGACTTGGACGAGGGGGTAAAAAGCACCCTGTTCAAATTTGCTGATGACACTAAGATGTGTGGAGAAGTGGGTATGCTAGAAGGGAGGAATAGGCTGCAATTGGACCTAGACAGGTTACAGAGGTGGGCAGATGAGAACAGGATGTGTTTCAACACTGACAAGTGCAAGGTGCTGCACCTGGGGAGGAAGAACCAGCAGCAAACCTACAGGCTGGGGAACTCCCTTCTTGTTAGTGTAGAGGCAGAAAAGGATCTTGGAGTCATTATTGATGCCAAAAGGAACATGGGCCGACAGTGTGGGGATGCAGTCAGGAAGGCCAACCGCACCTTGTCATGCATCCACAGATGCATCTCGAGCAGGTCCAACGAGGTGATCCTCCCCCTCTATGCGGCACTGGTCAGGCCACAGTTGGAGTACTGTGTCCAGTTCTGGGCACCGCACTTCAGGAGGGATGTGGACAGCATTGAGAGGGTCCAGAGGAGGGTCACCTGCATGATCAGGGGGCAGCAGGGCAGGCTCTACGAGGAAAGGCTAAGGGACCTGAAGCTGTTCAGCCTCCACAAGAGAAGACTGAGGGGGGATCTAGTGGCCTATTACAAACTAGTCAGGGGGGACCAGCAGGCATTGGGGGAGTCCCTGTTCCCTCGAGCACTACCAGGAGTGACAAGAAATAACAGTCACAAGCTGGCAGGGGGTAGATTCAGGCTAGACATCAGGAGACGCTACTTCACAGTCAGGGCAGCTAGGTTCTGGAACCAACTTCTTAGCAAAGTGGTGCTGGCTTCTGCCCTGGGGGAAGACCTCGCTGGGGTTGTTTGACCCCAGTACTCTTTCCTGCCATGGCAGTGGGTTGGACTTGATGATCTGTCAAGGTCCCTTCTGACCCTACAAACTATGAAACTATGAAACTATGCTTTAACTGAAGCTCGTTCGACGAGCTTATTTAAAGTGCTCCCACCACCATTTTTAAGTGTGGGCATGCTGATACATGAGATGCTGGAGTCTGCTGGAGCATGGTAATTACCACGCTCCAGCAGACTCAACTAATCAATTCTGCTCCAATGTACTGTAATTACAGCATGTCAGAGCAGCCTTGCTGCTTGTGTATAGGTGGCCAGCATCATAATATGGGCAACGGCACAGGAAACTCGTCTTTGTATGAGTGGAGCAGGGTGTTGCTGTCTATTATAATAATCAGTTATTAGCAACAGAGTGATTTGCCTGATATGATTCTTACAAGTGGCAGACACGTAGAATTATAGGAAAGTTGGACTGGAAGGGACCTCACATGGTCATCTAGTTCAGCCCACTTCTCAAGACAGGATAACCCCTGGCTAAACCTTTTCAGCCAAGTGTCCGTCTAAACTGCTTTTGAAAGTTTCCAAGCATGGAGAGTCCATAACTTCTCTAGGTAGCCTGTTCCAGTGTTTGACCCATTTGGAAAGTTCCTCCTAATCTCCAACCTAAATTTTGCCTGCTGCAACTTGAGGTTATTGCTGCTTGTCCTGTCCCCTACAGCCACAGAGAAGAGCCTATCTCCACTTTGGGGTCTGGCTCTGATGAGAGATGCATGGGCGGAAGCCCATCGCACCCCTGTGAGCCCAGGACCCCTGGGGATTCCCAGCAGACATTCAGCAGACCCTGACCTTGACCCCCAGCACAGCCAGGAGGTAAGCGGGGTCCATGGTGGGTGGGAATTGGACAGCTCCGGGAGGCAGCTGAGAGAAGCTGAGGAGGGTCACGCCCCTCCCAACCCCACTGCCTTCTACTTGGCCCAGGCCCCCAGGGCACCATGTGACCAGAGCCTCGTGAACAGAGAATGCAACAGGCATGCTCTGGGCCTGGCACGCAAGTTAGCGTGGGAGTTTGTGCAGGAGGATGAGCAAGAGGGGCACGGGGCTCTAAGTGGTGAGCCTGAAGAGAATGGTCTGCACACCAGTAGCCCAGACTACTACCTGCACCATGGTGAGAACACACCATACCCCAAAGTTCCCCTCCATGACTGGACCCCGCCCCCGGTACTTCCGAGGCCTCCACCCAGACAGAACCCATGGTTCCAGCCTCCACTCAGACAGGGACCCTGGCTCTCGGCTGTGGGGGCTGCCTGGCATGACTCTAGGCACATGGGATCAGGATCAATGACACCTTCCCTTGTGAGGTTTGCTCTGTACTGGAGTCTCTGGAGTGCAGGCTAGGGGAACTACAGACTGCAATGCAGACACTGTGTGCCATCAGGGATGGCAAAGAGGAGATTGACTCCTACTGCCAGGCTCTTCACCTGAAGAAAGAAGAGGGAAGAGCTAGGTTGCCTGCCAGGGCAAGGGTGGACAAGAGGAGCTCCCATACTGTCCAGCCAGGGGTTTGGACAAAGGTTGTTTCTGGCCCCAAGGCTCACTGGAGTAGGGTCACCGCCCCCCTGGATCTCCACAACAGGTACAAAACCCTCGCAGGGCCAGTAGAACCAGCAGAGCTGCCAGCTCCTGCATGTGAGGAAGAAATGCGACCAGCAGCCACCCCTAAGAAGAAACGCAGAGTGCTTGTCGTGGAATACTCCTTCTTGAGGGGGACAGAGGGAGCAATCTACTGCCCTGATTCCTTAGCCCAGGGGCGGGCAATTATTTTGGGCAGAGGGCCGCTTACTGAGTTTTGGCAAGCCATCAAGGGCCGCATGACAGGCAGCCCAGGGCAGATAAATATTAATTTTCTAAATGTTTTAGGGGCCCTGCGGGCCGGATAGATGTAGCTGAGAGGATCCCAAAACTTATCTGACCCTCTGACCACTATCTCATGCTCCTTATCCATGTGGGCTAAGAGCTGTGCCACAAATGACTCCGTTCGGAGCAATCCCAGCCAGATCATGAATGACTACAGGGCTATGGGAGTGGGATTCAGGGGGTTTGGGGCATAGTGGTTTTCTCCTCGATACTTCTGGTTACAGGTCATGGGCTGGGGAGGGAGAGATGAACTAAAGTAGTGAACAGAAGACTGCGGGACTGGGGCCATTGTGAAGGCTTCAGCTTCTACGACTACAGTCTGCACTTTGGAGACAGGGGCAGTGATTTGTTGGGAAGGGACAGCCCCCACCTCACTCCATTGGGGAAGAAGCTCTTCTCAGCCAGAATGGCTGACTTGCTTGACAGGGCTTTAAATTAAGTTTGCCGGGGGATGGGTGGATAAGCACCAGTGCAAGCCCACCAAGTGTCAACCACAAAATCAGCAGATCAGGCTGCTCAAGGGAATCCACTCCTACCCCAGCCTAGGGACAGCGCTTTTCTAGGAGTGCAGGGAAGCCTAGGGCCTCCAGTGGCAGACTCACTTGCCAGTACACAAATGCCAGGAGTCTGGAGAACAAACAGGAGGAACTGTTCCTTCTGCTAAACAGAAATTACTATGATCTCATAGGGATAACGGAGACCTGGTAGGACTCTACCTGCGACTGGACCACAGGTATAGATGGCTATACCTTGTACAGGAGAGAGCATGCTGAAAGAAACGGTGGGGTTGTAGTTCTCTATGTGAAGGAGCAGTACGCTTCCCTACAAGTGGAGACTGGCATCCAAGGAGGGTGACTTGAGACCCTCTGGGTTATAATACAAGGGGAACCTGGTGAAGGGGATATAATGGTAGGATACTACTATAGACATCCAAATCAGGAGCAAGAACTTGACCACGAATTTGCTAGAGAACTGGCGGAGGCTGCACACTATCAGTGCATGGTTGTCATGGGAGACTTAAAATACCCAGACATCTCATGAGAAGAGCACTCAGCCAAATCTGATCAGTCAGAACGCTTCCTCACATGCATGGATGATCTCTACCTGTCTCAAGAAGTTTACGGACTGACAAGAGGTAAGGTGCTGCTGGACCTGGTCCTGGCCAAAAGAGATGATCTAGTCAGTGACCTAAGAATCAAAGGGAAGCTGGGAGACAGCGACCATGAACCGATCACTTTCACTATCCATCGCAAAGCTGGCAAGTCAGTCAGCAATGCAGAATTCCTCGACTCTAGGAAAGTCAACTTTCATAAGCTCAGGAGTCTAGTTGTTGAGGCCCTGAGAGGCCATGATCTGACAGGGAAGAGAGTTCATGATGAGTAGTTGCTCCTTAAGAAGGCAATCCTTGAAGCACAAGGGAAGTCCATTCCAGCCCATAGAAAAGGTGATAAAAGGACTCGGCAACCCCCTTAGCTCAATAGGGAACTCATGGACCTCCTGTGTCTAAAAAGAGAAGCTTATAAAGGATGGAAGACAGGCAACACCATTAAGGAGGAGTATTCAGCACTGGTCCGCACCTGTAGGCAGCGAACTAGGAAAGCCAAGGCTGTAACCAAACTCTATCTGGCTACATGAATCAAGGACAATAAAAAGTCCTTCTTCAGATATGTGCAAAGTCAGAAAAAAAACAAGGGCACTAGTGAACCCCTGCTAAACCAAATGGGGAAGCTGATAACTGAAACCCAGGAAAAAGCCAATCTGCTTAATGATTACTTTGCAATGGTGTTTCACCAGCCGAAAGGGACCACCCTGGCTGACAAGATGCAGGATTACCAGGGCAAGGGTGAATACACTTCCACCATTGGTGTAGATCTTTTGAGGGAACACCTTGAGAGGCTGGACACCCACAAATCAGCTGGTCCAGATAGATTGCACCCAAGAGTGCTAAAGGAACGGGCTGATATCATAGTGCGGCCACTGGCAAGGATATTCAAGAACTTGGGGCACTCAGGCGAGGTACCTGAAGATTGGAAGAGGGCCAATGTGGTGCCTATCTTCAAGAAAGAAAGGAAGGAAGATCCAGGAAACTACAGGTCAATCAGTTTGACTTCAATCCCGGGAAAGATTTTGGAAAAAATCATCAAAGAAACCATTAACGACAGGCTAACAAAAAGCAACATTCTGAGAGATAGCCAACACCACTTTGTTGCTGGTAGGTATTTCTTGACCAATCTCATTTCCTTCTATGACCAGGTGACACAGCACCTTGACAAAGGGGAAGAGGTTGATATAATATATTTTATTTCTTGACCAATCTCATTTCCTTCTATGACCAGGTGACACAGCACCTTGACAAAGGGGAAGAGGTTGATATAATATATTTGGACTTTTAAAAAGCCTTTGACCTGGTGTCCCATGATGTCCTCAAGGTAAAATAGGGGAACTCTGGCCTCGACAACCTATGGCCTGAGGGCTGGGGAACTGGTTCTGAGGTCAGACCCAGGGAATGGTAATTGACAGAACCGAATCAACATGGCACACAATGATCAGTGGTGTCCCCCAAGGCTCCATTCTCAGACCTCTACTCTTTAATGTCTTTATTAATGATCTGGACTCTGATGTCAGAAATAGACTGGCTAAGTTCGCTGATGACACCAAACTATGGGGAAGAGTGTCCACACTTGAGGATAGGCTGATGATTCAGGCTGACCTCGACAGGCTTGCAATGTGGGAGGATGAAAACCTGATGGCATTCAATATGGAGAAATGCAAGGTGCTCCATCTGGGGAGAAAAACCCTGCATCACACTTATAGGCTCGGTACTGCTATACTCACTAGCACCATGACTGAAAGAGACTTGGGGGTCATGACTGACCACAAGACGATCATGAGCCACCAGTGTGATACCTTAGTTGGCAAAGCAAACATGACTTTGGCTTGCATCTACCAATGCATCTCAAACAAGACACAGGACATCATCCTTTTACTGTACTTGCCCTTGGTGAGGCCGCAGCTGGAGTACTGCATCCAATTCTGGGCTCTGTAATTTAGAAAGGATGTGAAGAAGCTTGAAAGAGTCCAGAGGAGAGCCATGCCCATGATCAGAGGGCAAGAGAGCCGGCCTTATGAAGAGAGGCTGAGAGCCATGGGACTCTTCAGCCTGAAGAAGCATAGGCTCAGGGGAGACTTGGTGGCAGCCTATAAGTACATAAGAGGTATGCATCAGGAACTGGGAGAACATCTGTTCACCAGGGCACCCCAACAGAAGACAAGGTCCAATGGTCACAAACTCCTGGAAGACTGTTTTAGGCTGGACATAAGGAAAAACTTATTTACTGTCCAAGTCCCCAACACTTTCAAGAAATATTTGAATGCCTATCTTGCTGGGATAATTTGACCCTAGCTGACTTCTTGCCCCTTGGGCAGGAGGCTGGGCCCAATGATCTTGCGAGGTCCCTTCCAGCCCCCATGTCTATGAAATCTATGAAATCCTCTCTATAATCGTCCTTCAAGTGTTTGAAGACTGTTACCAAGCTCCCCCGCCCCTTCCAAGTCTTCTCTTTTTTAGACTAAATAACTCTACTTTCCAGCCCTCTCATAAGTCTTGCCTCCAAGGCCCCTAATCATTTTTGTTGCTCTGCACTGGACTCTTTCCAAACTGTCCACAAACTACCGTATTTTCACACATATACCCTGCCCACGAGTATAGGCCACACCCATGTATAATCCGCGGAAAATTGTATTTTTGTAAATAAGTCCGTGTATAAGCTGCAACCGTGTATTCCCTGCAGCGGTGTATACATGGGGAGACGGCGCAGTCTGGCCCACCCCGGCAGCAGCGGCACAGCCCGGCTTGCCCGGGCCCAGCGGGGAGGCGGCGCAGCCCGCCCCAGCCCCGGCCCCCGTGGCAGCAGCAGCGCAGCCTGGCCTGCCCTGGCCCTGGCCTCTGCAGCAGTGGCGGCACAGCCTGGCCTGCCCATGTCCAGCAGGGAGGCAATGCAGCCCACCCCGGCCCTGGCCCCCCATGGGGAAAAAAAGTCTGCCAGTAGCCCGCACCCCTGTATAGCCCACACCCATCCATTTTTTTTGTAAAATCGCATATACCCCGTGGGATATATTCATGAAAATACGGTATATCCGTCTTGAAGTATGAGGCCCAAAACTGGACACAGTACTCCAGGTGAGGCTCACCAGTGCAGAACAGAGAGGAAGAATCACTTCCCTTGATTTGCAAGTGACACTCCTGTTAATACAGTCTAGCATGCTATTGGTTTTTTTGCAAGAAGAGCACACTGTTGGTTCATATTCCGCTTATGGTCCACCATAACCCCTAGGTTCCTCTCTACAGTACTGCAGCCAAGCCAGTCATTCCCCAGTCTGTATTTGTGCATTCAGTTCTTCCATCTCAAGTGCAGGACTTTGCACTTGTCCTTATTGTATCTTATCTCATTGATTGTGCACCATTTCTCCAGGTCATTTTGGATCTTAGCCCTTCCCCCTGGGGTGTCACAATTCTACCCAATTTGGTGTCATCCACAGATTTGCTCGATACCATCATTCAAATAATTAATGAAGATGTTGAACAGTATTAGACCCAGGACAGACCCCTGAGCAACCCCACTTGATACCTGGTCCCAACTTGACATTAAGCCATTGAGCGCTACCTCCTGAATGCAATGATCCAACCAGTTATCTATCTACCTTGCAGTACTTTCGTCTAGTCTGTACAGCTGGTTAATGAGGCTGTCATGGGAGACAGTGTCAAAAGCCTTGCCAAAGTCAAGGTATATCACATCCACTGCTCTCCTCCCACATCCAGTGGGAGGAGAGCATGTCACATAGAAAGAAATCGCCTTATCAAGAAGGAAATTAGATTGGCCAGGCATGACTTGTTCTTGGAGAATCCATGTTGACTGTTCCTGATCACCTAGTTTTCCTCTAGGTGCTTCACAATAGATTCATTGAAGACACTCTACATATAAGTATTATGCATGTATTTAATAGCTAAAAACAGGGGTGCATCCGGGGAGGCAATGCTCTACAGTAGG
>NW_005842554.1:234215-235740 GCF_000455745.1 Alligator sinensis
TTATGGTTACTGTTTAGCTGTTGTAAGCATTCAGCCTGGTTATGCTTCAATGAATGTTGGGTTCTTTCCTGTACCTTACAAAATTTACTAAAAATTGTCATATCAAAACAGCAGCCTTATTCATGACCAATTTATATCCATTAGCTCTTGCACCATTATTCTCCATCAAGTTTAGCAGTTCTACTCCCTCTCCGGTATTTACTTCTTGAATAGATTTATAAAGAGAAATCTTTCCCCTCTAACCCTTTGTTTTGCTAAGCTCAGCTAAGCTAAGCCAAGCTCTTTTAGTCTTCTCTCATAAGGTCTCCATTCCTCTTGCAAAAGTTTTAAAAGAACTGGCTGCAGCAATCTCTGGCCCATTCATGTTGATTTTCTGTAAGTCTTGGAGCCCCAGGGTACTTCTAGAGGACTGTGAGAAAGCAAACAGTGTGCCAATATTTAAAAAGGGTAAACAAGATGTCCCAGGTAATTATAGGCCTGTCAGCCTGATATTGATCTTGGGCAAAATAATGGAATGGCAGACATGGAACTTGATTAATAAAAGAATTAAAGGAGGGAAATATAATTAATGCCAATCAGTGTGGGTTTATAGAAAATAGATTCTATCAAATGAACTTGATATCTTTTTTTATATATTTTTAAGAGAATACAAGGGAGGAAGAACCAGCAGCATACCTACAGGCTGGGGAACTCCCTTCTTGTCAGTGCAGAGGCAGAAAAGGATCCTGGAATCATTATTGATGCCAAAATGGACATGGGCCGACAGTGTGGGGATGCAGTCAGGAAGGCCAACCGTACCTTGTCATGCATCCACAGATGCATCTCAAGCAGGTCCAAGGAGGTGATCCTCCCCCTCTATGCGACACTGGTCAGGCTGCAGTTGGAGTACTGCATCCCGTTCTGGGCGCCGCACTTCAGGAGAGATATGGACAGCATTGAGAGGGTTCAGAGGAGGGCCACCCACAAGATCAGGGGGCAACAGGGCAGGCCCTGTGAGGAGAGGCTAAGGGACCTGAACCTGTTCAGCCTCCACAAGAGAACGCTGAGGGGGGATCTAGTGGCTGTTTACAAACTAGTCAGAGGAGACCAGCAGGCATTGGGGGAGTCCCTGATCCCCCGAGCACTATCAGGAGTGACTAGAAATAACGGTCACAAGCTGGCAGAAGGTAGACTCAGACTAGACATCAGGAGGTGCTACTTCACTGTCAGGGCAACTAGAATCTGAAACCAACTTCCAAGCAAAGTAGTGCTGGCTCCTACCCTGGGGGTCTTTAAGAGGAGGTTAGACGAACACCTTGCTGGGGTCGTTTGACCCCAGTACTTTTTCCTGCCATGTCAGGGGGTCGGACTTGATGATCTGCTCACGCCCCTTCCGACCCTACCAACTATGAAACTATGAAACTATGAACAGACCTTGGCCACTCTAACTGTGAAGAAGTTCTTCCTAATGTCCAATCTAAATCTGCTCTCTGCTAGCTTGTGGCCATTATTTCTTGTAACCCCCGGGGGCGCCTTGGTGAATAAA
>NW_005842554.1:236572-242325 GCF_000455745.1 Alligator sinensis
GAACCCGTGCTGGTTTCCCCTCAGCATAATTTGTCCTGCCGGGCTCTCGCAAATGTGAGCCTTGATAATTTTTTCAAAGATTTTGCCAAGGATGGAGGTGAGACTGACTGGCCTATAGTTGCCCAGGTCCTCCTTCCTCCCCTTCTTGAAGATGGGGACCACATTGGCCCTTTTCCAGTCCTCTGGGACTTTGCCTGTGCACCACAAGAGTTCAAATATTCCTGCCAGTGGCTCTGCAATGACGTCGGCCAGTGCCTTCAGCACCCTCAGATGGAGCTCATCTGGGCCTGCCGACTTAAAGGCATCCAGTTCTTCCAAGTGACTCTGCACCATCTCAGGGTCTACGCATGGTAGTCTGGCGCCTTGCTGCTGGCTCTCTACAACCCCAGTGAGAGCCTTGTCGTGCCCCTCGCTTAGGAACACTGAGGTAAAGAACTCGTTGAGGAGTTCAGCCTTGCCCCCCCTGTCCTTCACCAATTGTTTCTGCCCATTTAGTAGGGGTCCTATTCCGCCCTGGGCCTTCCTTTTACTCCCTATATATCTAAAAAACAATTTCTTGTTGTCCTTTACTTGGGATGCCATCCTCAGCTCCATGGTAGCTTTGGCCCGTCTAACTGCCTCCCTACAAGCGCAAGCAGAGGAGGTATATTCTTCTTTTGTGATCTCTCCCTGTTTCCACTTTTTATGTGCTCCCCTTTTGGCCCTTAGGCTGCCCTGGATTTCTGTGGTCAGCCAAGGAAGCCTCCTGGCCCCTTTCCCTCTTTTTCCTCGCATCGGGATCGTCTCCCTTTGTGCCCGAAGGATCGTTTCCTTAAGGCACAGCCACCCTTCTTGGGCTCCCAAGAAGATATAGAAGACTTCTGATATAGGAGACTTCTGTAAGGCATTTTACTTGGGACCATGTAACATTTTGATGAAGAAATTAGTTCAGTACAAAATCAGCATGGCCAACTGACTTAAAAACTGGCTAACTGATAGGCCTCAAAATGTAAGTGTATATTAGGAACCATCACTGACCAGAGGGGTTCCCAGCAGGGTTCTGCAGGGACCTCATTCCAATGCTAATTAACACGTGTTAATTGACCTGGAAGAAAATATAAAACCTTAAGTGATTAATTTTGTGAATGACAAAGACTGAGAGAAAAGCCAGTAACAAAGAGGACAGGATGTAGGTCAGAGTGATTTTGGGATATTTGGTAAGCCAAAGTTTCAATATAGCCAAATGGAAAGTCAGGCCACTGGGAACAAAGCATGGAGGCCATGACTACAGGATGAAGAACTCTATCCTGAGAAGCAGTGACTGAAACAGACTGGAGGGGCATGGGGGATAATCAAGTAAATATGAGCTCCTAGTAATGCTGTGGGCAGAAGAGCTAATGAGTTTCTTGGATGGACAAAATGTGATGGAGTAGGGATGGGTCTGTCCTGCTTCCACAGGGTTCTGGGGCACCACTGTCATGTAGGTCCCACCTACCTTCTCTTGCTGCAAACTGGGATATGCAGTGGGGGTGCTTTTACCACCACTTTTGACAACTGTCTCCAGTATGCTTAAGGGCAGTACCTTTCACCACTACCTTTCTGGTTTTGGCATGTGTGGAACAGGAGTAGGTGGATGGGGCCTGCCTGACAGCGATGTCACAAGTCAGTTCCAGAAGCAGGATAAACTTACCCTAGGAATGTTACTTCTGTGTTTCCTGGTTTTTGGTTGTAGCTGTGTTGGTCTAAGGACATGGGCAGTCAGGGTTCTTTGAGTAGGTGTGATATCTTTTATTAGACCAACTGAGTAGGTGGAAAAAATTTCTTGGCAAGCTTTCAGGCGCAGTCACCCTTCTTCAGGCATAGTGAGTCCCTACTGTTCTGAGACTCCAAGAAATGAAAGAAGCTAAAAGTGTGGCAGGATGTCAGTGAAAATGTAAATAGGTAGAATGAGAAAGACAAAAGGTGAGGCAGAGAGGTGAAGCAGAGGGGGCAAACTTCTGTGTTTGGTATTAGTGTGAACAGTGCTAGAATACTGTGTCCAGCCCCAGCATCCCTAGAAGACAACTGGAGAGGATTTAGAGAAGAACATCAAAGGTGAATAAATGACTGAAAAGTCTTGTCGTGAGAAGACACCAGGAGCTCAATCTCTGATTCTCATATAAAAAGGAAAGTTAAATTTTGACTTGATCACGGTGTATAAGGACCTCTAAGTGGAAGAGAAATATGGTAAGGGAGGATTTTTCAGTCAAGCAGGAACAAGTAAAACAAGGTCCCATGGCTGGAAGTTGAAACTGAATGGGTTCAGACTAGAAATAAGGTGCAAATTTTTGGCAATTAGCAATTGTATAATTCAATAATGCACTCAGAACAACTTTCCAAGGCCAGTATCATGAATGATGCATGCCCCCAGAGGCTGGGGGGGCACAGTGACTGCCTGCAGGCAGTGGTGGTGTTGGCAGCAGGGGCGTGGTGGCAGTGAACAGGGAGCTCCCTCAGGCAGCCATGGTGGCGTTGGCAGCAGGGGCGGGCCGAGCGGGGAGCTCTCACAGGCGGCTGCAGTGGTGTCGTGGTGGGTGGCAAGTGCTGACTGGTAGCTGGCGACTACCCACAGACGCTGCTGGTGGTGTCAGTGGCAAGGGGTGGTGGCAAGCACTGACCACCTGCAGGTGCTGCCGGCAGTGCTGGTGGCACTTTTCACAGGGGGTGCATTGCCAATCTCAGGGGGTGCACACGCACATCGCCCCTACACGTTGCCACTGGTCAGTCTTGAACTCCATCACTGTTAAGTTTAAAATCAAGAGCAGGTGTTTCTCTAAGCACTATGCTCCAGTTCAGAAAGGAATTAATTCCAACAAGTCCTGTAGCCTGCATGAGACTAGATGATTGGGCTTTACAATCTATTCATTGTATACAGCTCTGAGATGTTCTTTATATCAGCTCTGTAAAAGGAAATGCTGTTGTGCTGTATCACACTCAGAAACAATTTCCTGTACTGTATTCAGCTGCTGAGTCTGCAGCCCCTACCATTCAAACTGTGCCCTTATCATACTATTTATTAAGAACGGGCTGAAGCCAGGGGTTCCACAGGGCTCGGTCCTCAGGCCCACACTGTTCAACATCTACATCAGTGACTTGGACAGGGGTGTAAAAAGCACCCTGTTCAAATTTGCAGATGACACCAAGATGTGGGGAGAAGTGGGCATGGTAGAAGGGAGGAATAGGCTGCAATCAGACCTAGACAGGGTACAGGGGTGGTCGGATGAGAACAGGATGGGTTTCAACATTGACAACTGCAAGGTGCTGCACCTGGGGAGGAAGAACCGGCAGCATACCTACAGGCTGAGGAACTCCCTTCTCATTAGTGCAGAGGCAGAAAAGGATCTTGGAGTCATTATTGATGCCAAAATGAACATGGGCCGACAGTGTGGGGATGCAGTCAGGAAGGCCAACCGTACCTTGTCATGCATCCACAGATGCATCTCAAGCAGGTCCGAGGAGGTGATCCTCCCCCTCTATGTGACACTGGTCAGGCTGCAGTTGGAGTACTGCATCCAGTTCTGGGCGCCGCACTTCAGGAGGGATGTGGACAACACGGAGAGGATCCAGAGGAGGGCCACCCGCATGATCAGGGGCAGCAGGGCAGGCCCTACGAGGAGAAGCTACAGGACCTGAACCTGTTCAGCCTTCACAAGAGAAGGCTGAGGGGGGATCTAGTGGCCTGTTACAAACTAGTCAGGGGGGACCAGCAGGCATTGGGGGAGTCCCTGTTCCCTCGAGCACTACCAGGAGTGACAAGAAATAACAGTCACAAGCTGGCAGGGGGTAGATTCAGACTAGACATCAGGAGGCGCTACTTCACAGTCAGGGCGGCTAGGATCTGGAACCAACTTCCAAGAGAAGTGTTGCTGGCTCCTACCCTGGGGGTCTTTAAGAGGAGGCTGGATGAACACCTTGCTGGGGTCGTTTGACCCCAGTACTCTTTCCTGCCATGGCAGGGGGTTGGACTTGATGATCTGCTCAGGTCCCTTCCAACCCTACCAACTATGAAACTATTAACTGTGAAACTAGGACTTTGAAATATTGAGGTTGTGAGGGGAAATGTGCATTATGACCATCAGAGGGCAGTCTAGCCTGTGAGAACCAGAGTGATCTTGTTCTTTTCTTTACATAAAAGGGTCAAACAATTTTAAATTTTATAAACCTATTTACTTTAATAAGGACTAAACCCTGTGACATGTACAGGCACCCAGGTAAAGCAACTTTCTGTTTTAGAAGGGCCACAAGCATCTCTCCCCCCATGCAGGCATATGCATGAATGTGTATGTGTTTACCGGTGATGAATGGGAAAACTGAGAGTTTGAAGGCAGGGTTTGAATGAATTCTCTACAATCTGAGCTTCATCTGACTTCAACTGAGCAGAGCTCAAGGACCTGCTGACTAGGGCTGGAAGTCTTAGGTTCTGGTCCTGCTTTCTGGCTTGGAAATGCTGTGAGAGCAGCTGGGATCATGAGGTTAGTAGGTAAGTAGAGAGAAAGGGCCATCAGCAGCTTCTTACAAGGTTTATTCCCTGCAGAGATCTGTAACATTTCATCTTCAGTCTATTGCAGTCCCAGCCATCAAGGGGACAATGACCAATGAGGTAAGCCTAAGGGTTTATACACAAAAGAAAGAGTTACAGGCCTGGGAAACTTCTGTAATTGAAAAAAGGCAAGGAAATCTCTCATTTGGACCAAAGAAGTCCCATCTGGCTCAAATGCTTACCCAGACACTTTGTTTTATGCTGAACATCAACCTCTCATTAACACACAGCACTGGCAGCAGACAAAAAAGTGCGGCTCCCTGCTGTCACTCAGAATGCTTTTCAGGAAGCGTTCTGAGCTGCAACAATCCCCTGGACCAAACAGAAGTTCACTGTTGGTTCCAGGGGGGAGGGGACTCTAGTTGCTGGCTTGAACCTGCAGCCAGTTTCCCCTGGCAACAGCCCCTCCTTACTCCCAGCTTGTCCTTGTTTTCAGAATGGGAGTGGGGAAAGGGAAGTTCCAGGTGGTCCCCAGCTGTGGCTGGGGTGTGGGATGAGTGAAATGGAGCTCCCTCCTCGAGGGCGGGGGCAGAGGCTCACTACACCCACCCTGCCCTAGAGCAAGGGCTGAAAAAGCCCTAGGCGGACATCCTTCTGCTCTCTTTCCCCCCCTCCCATTCTGAAAACAATGCATGCTGGGAGGGAGGAGGGGCCGTTGCCAGGGGAAACTGGCTACAGACCAGCAGCTAGATTCTCCTCCCCACTGGAACCAACAGTGAACTTCTGTTTGGTCTGGGGGGATCTTGTAACTCAGAACACTTCTTCACACAATGAGGGTTTAGATTTTCACCCAACTGGCCATTTTTCTAGTTGTCTACAGCTGTGCACTTGTGTTTGGTCATGGCTATTGACCATTTTCTGTGGCCAGATAGGGTGAAAATTGTCACTTCTGTCTGTGCCCAGCATTCTCTCCCTTTCCTCCTTTATCTCCTGTGTGAGAAATATGACTGGAACATAGGATTGGAAGCTATTGATTTGGTTTACTGATTCCAAGTCCTATAGCAGGAGTTGGCAACCCCCAGCATGTGTGCTGAGCATGGCACGCAAGGCCATTTTGCTCGGCATGCCACTGCCAGCCCTGGCTCTGGGTAGCTGCTGCCAGCCATGGAACCTGGGCTGCTCCCAGCAGGCGGCTGGGAGGCTGCAATCCCTGCTGCAAGCAGCCCAGGCTTCACGATTGGCAGTAGCTACCCCA
>NW_005842554.1:242335-270478 GCF_000455745.1 Alligator sinensis
GGTCTGCCCGCAGCCGGGAGGCTGCAAACAGCTGCACCAGGCTCTGGCATCAGCTCTGTACCGGCGCATGCATGCATGTCTTGGAGCAGACGGAAGGGGGAGGGGCCTGAGGCAGCGCAACCCCAGTCTCTCCTCCACTCCCAGCACACAGGTGATGACTGGGCTCTGGACCCCAGCCCAGCTGTTTGTAGCCAGCTCACTGCTTGCTGCAGCTGCCAGAGCCCAGGCTGGCTACAAACAGCTGCACTGGGCTTTGGAGCCCAGTCATCACCTCTGTGCTGGGAGTGGGGGAGAGACTGGGGTTGCGCTGCCTCAGGCCTCTCCCCCACCGTCTGCTCCGAGGTGCATGTGCGCGTGCACGCACCAGTACAGAGCTGATGCTGGTGCCCGGCACAGCTGTTTGCAGCCTCCCAGCTGCAGCTGCCCAGAACCCAGAAACCTTATTCCTGAGCTTATTTGGTCAGTTCCAGTCCCAGAGCCTGTGGGCTCACAGCTGTGAGGCTGGGGCAGGGACATTGCTTCAAGGTTTTGAGCAGCTTGGTCACTCTGGAGATTCAGATCTGGCCCCTCCAGAGAACCAGGGAGTGCTGGGAGCTGGACCTGAGGTGATCTGGCCTCTGGGCATCATCTTTGGAAGGAAGGAGCTTCCCTCCTCTGGATCTGAGCTCTCAAAGATGCTGGGCAGAGCATAGCTGCTGCTCAGCGATGATGCAGCCTGGGACTGTTCCAGTTTCCTACTGGGACCCCAGACAAGTGGCCCCAGCTATGCCACTGCCATCCTGCATGGCCATGGGCAAGTCCCTTGCTCCCCTGTGCTTCTGTGTATTGCAGCTTAGAGTGAGGGTAGGATTTGTTCCCTGGGACCAGGGTCTGGTGGCGGGGGAGGCATGCCCCAGGAGCCCTTGAGGAGGCTCTGGCTTACTGCCTCAGTCCCTTCAGGGTACAAAGACAGACTTCCCCGGCTCCAGCCTAGCTCTCCCCTCCCCTGCTGCACTGGCCTGACCCCAGAGCAGTGTCCTGGATCCAGTGGGGTGTTATGCATAGCCAGCGCTGTCAGTCCAGAGTCACTCTGGTATGCTTTCCTGGGGGAAAACACTCCTTGATGCCCCTCTATGCCTGCTGCCTTGGCACCAGGGTGGAGGGACTGTGGTGGGGATGCCCCATCGTGTGCTCTCCCAGCCTCTCTGGGGATAACAGTTTAGATGTCCTGAATGGTCGTACCAGCTTAGAGCCTTAGCTGTGTGGAGTGAGTGGGTGGCTGGGCTGATGGGCAGGCTCTGGGCCAGGGCCTGGGCTGGCTGCGCTGCAGCCTGAGGGCTGGCTCCCTGGGGAAGCAGGGCATTGTTGGGTTGGACTTTGTCCAGGGGCTCAGCAGCCCGGCTCTGTGTGCCCACATCTGGTTCTGTGTGTGCACATATGTGTCTTGTTCTGGATGTGTGTGTACATGTGTCTGTTCTGAGTGTGTTCTGGTTCTCTCGTGTTTGTTCACATGTGATTGTGTGTGTGTGTGTGTGGTGTGGCTCTCCATTTTCTCTCTCTTTCCTCTTTTTTCTTTCTCTTTCCTTTCTCTTTCCCTCTCTCTCTCTCTCCCCTTTTTCTCTTATTTCTCTCTTTTTCCCCCCTCTCTCTCTCTCACTGTAACATGCTTAACAAAAAAGAAGCATACAACAACAAAGGCATAATTTATGATTATTAAATATACTAATATGCAGTGCATCCTGCTATGTACCCTCCTCCCCCTGCCCTCATTTTGTTTTTCTGGCACACCAGCACTCTGGCACCTTCCAAGGTAGACATTGTGGGTTTTTTGGCACTCTGGCCAAAAAACATTGCCTACCCCGTCCAATAGCTTTGGTCAAGTTACTCTCTTCTCTCTTTTCTCTGCCTGTAAGATGAGGATGATCAGTACTTTATGGATCCCTATGTGCAGAATTTTGGATCCAGGATTTGTGGGGAAAACAGATGCTATCATTTGGTGGGGCAAGTCTTTAGAAGATTACTCAGTTCTTTATGGATACAGATACAGTGATGATACTTGATCAATGGAAAGCTTTATAGTTTATGCATGTCACTACCAAGTCTTAGGTCGGACTTTTGATTTAAAGAGCTTCTGGTTAGCCTTGGTAATGCACATAATACAAAGGTCTTCCCCCCCACCCGCCTCTGCAGTGTAGTTTGAGTGGTTTCTATCATATTTTGTACAGTAGCACTAGTTACTGCTGTCACTTTAACCCTGGGCTGGATCATGATGTCTTTCCTCAGGCAAAGCTCTCACTGAAGCCAAAGGAAGCTATCACTGAAGCACAGGGGCTGCATCTACAGGAGATGCTACTGCTCAATGGTTACTGCATATTTATTTAGTACTTGTATAAGCATGTACTAAATAAATGCGCAGTAACTGGAGTTACTGCACAGTAGCACCAGCAAATGTCGTTTGAGTGATGCTACTGTGCAATAGCCTAATATTACTGCACAGTAGCATCTTGGCACAGTTTTTGCCACACAGCGCTACTGCACAGTAGTATCAGGCTACTGCACAGTCAGTGTCTCATGAAGATGTGCCCAGGACTAGAGTAAAAAGGCAAAGTGAACCAGATCTCACACATCTCAGAAAGCTGCTTAATGAAACATTGTGGGATGTGGAAATACCTGTTCTGCCTTCACCATATTGCCAGCTAGCTGGTACTGCTGTGGCTGCCAGGGTGGGCATTTTGATGGGCCTCACGGGAGTTAATGTTAGGAAAATACCTTGGACATGGGAAGTGCTGAGCAGACAGTAAGGAGCCTATTTTGGCATGAAGGCTGCAACTGACTCCTTTGCTTCAGGTAGAGAAGGGGACTGATGTGCAGCAGAGCTCGTCTTTGGGGTGTATACTTTAGGAAAGGTGAAGAGCTGCTATGAGGTCAATTTGCTGGGCTCCAGGGAGAGTCTTTCTTTAGTAAAATTACACCCAGGGAGTTTGTGGGTAGGACCAGGGCAGGAAGGGGTGATGCAGAGGGACACCAATCTGCCCTGTTATTTTCTGCTTCCAAGCCTAAGGAATTCCCATTGGAAATGCAAGCCATGGAGGAATTAGAAGTATCAGTGAAGTCCCCTTTGTGACTCCTACATGCATCTGCAGCAAAGCGGAAGTGTTTAAGCACCAGCCCTGGCTCTCAGTCAGCTTCTGATATTATGTTAAGCCTTGTCATAGCCATTCACAGATCAAGCCCCAGCTACATAGAAGACCAAATGTTAGCCTAGGAACCATGCCTTCCTCTGGGGAAATGTAGATCACAAAGCCCAGGATGAAGCTTTCTTCATCAAAGGCAACCAGGTGTGCAAAGCCCTTGTAGAGGCAATGGAAAATTCAGAATCTTCCTATCTTCTGGATAGGTGGCAAAACCTTCCTTTTGAAAAGTCCATTCTGTCCTAAAGAATAGCTCTGATGCCCAGTCTCTGCCTCCCCCGACCCCCGCTTCTCAGAAGAGGAGGAAATTAATGAAAACTACAATTTACAACAAAATGAACTAGCCTAAAAAATGTCTTTGCCCCGTACATGGAGAAGTGGCAGAAACCCTATGTTAGGCACTATGGAGTGACAAGGGATATTACATGGAACAGGCCCAGTCCACAGTGATGGGAGGGGGCATAAAACCCTAAGATTGACTTGATGGGGATAAGGGGTCACCTGAGCAGTACAGCAGGGCCAGTCTTCCACATCACCGTATCTCTTTTTCAGGTAACTCACTTACCTGAGACTCTGGGTGAGAAAATTTAGCCCCTTGCCCTCTCTTTACTCCAGGAAATCTGTCCCATTTGAAGGTTTCCTTTGATCCTGTAGTGGGATTTCCATTCCCTCTGCTCTCCTTCTGTGGGTTTCCCTGAAGGAATCAGTAATGAAGCCCAGTGCAATTTATAATTGTAGAGATACATTGTACCACTTGGATTATATGGTAATAGTTATTATGGAAATCCTAAAAAAAAAAAAAAAAAAAAAAGTGGTGAGGAAGAGAAAAAAGGAGAGATTTCATAGTACCAGATCTCGGTTTCCCACTGTGTGGTCAATGGGAGGTCTGCCTGAGTGAAGACCTCAAGCTTTGCCCCATTTCATCCTCTTAAAGCCTCTCCTTTGAACAATCAGCTACACTTGACAGACTCCATGCGTCAGTCCCAACATGGTCCGTGTCATGCATGTGGAGTACATGGACCATGTATGTGTGTGTCTTTTCCTTTGTGGGGGATGAATAAGGCAGCATTTTTCTCTGAGGAGTATTCAGAGCTTCTTTGACCTGGGGGATGCCTTGCTTGGAGCAGTGTTGCCCTTTTAAGCCCTCTGTAGCTTCGTCCTTCTGTGGGTGAGAACTAGGGTGGCCATCAAGGTACCTCAACAATAGAGGACAGTTGCAATTAGTGCAACTGTCCCCACCACCATGAACATTGCATGCTTCCTGAGGCCCGGGGGGCACAGCGAGCTCCCACAGGTGGCAGCAGCGGTGTCGGCAGCAGGGACGTGGCAGTGGCGAGCTTCTGCAGGCAGCTGCAGCAGTGTCGGTGGAGGGGTAGGGAGGGGTGCTGAGTGGTGAAAAACAGAGGACATAAAAGCATCTGGTTTTATATCAAGAGAGGACCAGAAAACCGGACTGTCCTGTATAAAACTGGACGAATGGCCACCCTAGTGAGAACTGAAGGAACTATGAGGCAATTACTGGGCATTACCTGCATCCATCTGTCTCCAGCTTGGGCCCTGGAATACTCTTGACCGACAATGAGCCTCCTTGGCTTTGCTTTAGAGCTGGTCATTAATGAGAAAGAAAAAAAAAAACAAAACCAAGCAAGAGACACGAGGCTGCTCTCTGGGAAAATGGACAGCAATCTGTTGTGCTATAGATCACGCAGTCCCCCTCCGAACATAAAAAAAGAAATTAAAACCATTTACGAGAAAAGTCCAGTCCTGGTAATTTATAGCCCTTGGCTCTGTGGAGCGAGAGCAGAGAGGAGGTCAGGAGTGTAGCATGGTGGAATTCTCCCCCTCTGCATCTCCGTTATTTTTAAATTGGGCTGATAAAATGTTGCTGAAACCTAGTTTCCCTAGGTGAAGAAACCACCTCCCATGTACCCTTGTAAGCCATAAGTTTCCCTCTTCCCTGCAGAGAGGCTGTTCTAACCAACTGAATGATTGTATTTGATGCATTAGTTTTAAAAGTTTCTTTAATCTGTTTTGTCATTGTTTGATGCAGTCCTTTTTTCCTTGCTAAAAAAGAGAGAGGTTAAAACTCTACTTTCACATGGTTTGAGTCCGGACATGCATTTGCATGTATTTCAGATCAGTGAGATCCTGTACAGAAAGGCAAACATTTAGAAAGACTTGATTTAAGCCTTGGATTTTGTTCTCCCCAAGGAGTCAGGTATTCTTGCTTTATCTTTCTGAGGGCTTGGAGAAGACTTTCCTTCCATTTCTTGAACAGATGTTCAAAAGAGCTCTTCAATCCAACATTCATTTAATGAGATTTAAATATTTTTGTATAGTTTCAAGACTCAACCATGAGGTATTAGAATATGATCTCAGTTCACTAGCTCTTAAGGGAGAAGATAACCCTGCTTTTAGCACTGAGTAACACACTGGGACTTTGGAGATACACGTTCAGTTCTCCACTCTGACATACAAGCCTTCTGTGAGGTTGGGCAAATCACTTACACCCAGCTCCTGAAATCGGATTTAGGTTCCTGGGACTTAGGCTTCAATTTAGGCCTAAGAATGTGGGACTTGGGGCTCAATTTAGCAATTCAGCCTTATTTGGGAAATGCTTTTACTTCAGCAGTTCATGGGTAGGAATGAACGGTAGGTTGTGTACCGTAGGGGAGCTACGGGCTACCTACAGCCTGTAGGGGAGCTGGGGGGCTGGACCAGAGTTGCTAACCTGCTCTTTTAACCCAGGTTAGCTACCTTGAGTCAAGAACACGCCTTATTTGCCAAGCTGACATCTCATGTCCTTGTAAGCAGATTCTCAAATAGAACCCCAAAGGCCTGACTCTTAGCTATCCCTGCAACTGCCAGATGACTGGGACTGAGTAAATAGCACAGAAAGGAACTTTGCTCAAGGTTCTACCATGGCTTTGCAAACAACAGAACTTCAAATAAGTCAATTTTTCCCCTTAAAAAACTGAATAGAAAATTTTCCATTAAAAAGGACTGCTTTCTCCCAGTCCTCTCTGCATTTAACATGGGAGCCATCACTTCAATAGCAGACAAGTGCCTCATGGGGGATGCAGCTGGAGAAGCACTGAGCTGGAAAACAGCAGGATGTCACCAAGAAGAGGAACATGGCATAGCTCATGAATCACGGCCTGGAATGTCACGGCTCTTATTGAGATAAATGTGGAGGCTGTCCCCGTGAGAGCAATGAAAGTCAGTTTCACTTAGTGGCCTGAAGAAAGGGGACCAAGATGGTTCGTCAGGGACAGATCAGTCACATGACAATGATGTTATTTGGCTCAACTAGAGTTACCACGTTGGGCTACTGAGAGTTGGGGAAAGCAGGGATCTCTATTCTACCAGTTATCATAGCCCTCCACTCTGATAAGTCTCAGGTTGCTCCTTCAGACTCTTCCCTAGGTACTGGAGTCAGATCTGCTGCCTAGAGTGACTAAGCATAGTGTCACATGTTCAACTTAAGACTTACTATGTGCAGTTAAAATGTGAGCAGATACAGATTCAAGCAATTTCGTATATGTTAAGTGCCACTGTAGCATATCTGAATATGTACTCTTTTGAATAGAGTCATAACATTCCAGTGATTTGCAGCTCTTGCAAGTGAACTTGTGATTATATCCTAACACTTGTTTCAGCCCAGCAGAGCTGGCACAGCTATGGCAAAGTGGATGGGATTCTATCCTGACCCATATATTAAGAGCTGAATTGTTAATTATGGCTACAACCTAGTAAAATACATAAATACAGGAGTAGCTGTACTGTCTTCACTGGAACTAGTCACTCCCTTACAAATAAGCATGTGCTTGGTGGATCAGAATCTATTTTCTGTTTGTAGAATCTTTATTTTTGGCAATGCAAGAGTCAAGCATAAAAATGAGGGAAGAAAGAAAAAAAGAGAAGCAGCAAGAACAACAAGAACATCAGCTTAGCTTTCTGATTCCCAGATCGTCATTTGTGGAGAGCCCAGGCAAATGGCTTTGTGGGAGAGCCAGGTTTGCTGACAACAGCCTCTCTCATGAGATCAATGTGACAGCATGTTGCATTATCCACCTGGATAAGAGAGGTTGACATTGTATACCTCGACTTCCAAAAAGCTTTTGATCTGGTATTCAACAACGTTCTCAGGAGAAAATTGGAAGACTGAGGACTTAACTGTGACACAGTTAGGTGGGTAGGAAGCTGGCTGCGGAGTAGGACCAGAGAGATCTACTGAACAGATTTGTGTCACCTTAGCAGGAAGTGGCCAGTGGTGTTGGTGCTTGGTCCAGTGCTATTCAACATCTTCATCAATGATTTGAATGTGGGAGTGAAGAGCTCACTGGACAAGTTTGCGGACAAGACCAAGTTATGGGGGAGGGTGGTCACACTTGAAGATAGGCTGCAGATACAGGCAGATCTAGACAGATTTGCAAGTTGGGCGGACCAGAACCAGATGAAGATCAACATTGAGAAATGTGAAGTGCTCCCCCTGGGGATGAACAATTCCCTGCACATCTACAGGCTTGACAGTGCCAACCTGGCCAGCACCATGAATGAAAAGGACCTGGGGATAATAACAGACTACAGTATGAACATGAGCTGACAGTGCGACGCTGTAGCCAGCAGGGCTAACAATACCCTGGCATGCATCAACTGATTCATCTCCAGCAAAACCAAAGAAGTGATTCTCCCACTCTACTCAGCCTTGGTGAGACTGCAGCTGGAGTACTGCATCCAGTTCTGCGTGTTGCACTTTAAGAAGGATGTGGTAAAGCTTGAGAGAGTCCAGAGAAGGGCCACCCATATGATCAAAGGCTTGCGTGGCAAGCCATTCAAGGAAAGACTGAGGGACCTGGGACTCTTCAGCCTGAAAAAAAGAAGGCTGAGAGGGGACTTGGTAGCAACTTACCACTGCATCGGAGGCATACCTCAAGGGCTCTCCACCCTTGGGAAAACTAGGAGTAATGGTCACAAACTCCTGGAAGACTGTTTCAGGCTCAACATTAGGAAAGTCTGTTTCACAACTTGGGTGTCCAGACTGTGGAATAAGCTCCCTCCAGTGGTGGTGCAATCACTTGCCCTGGAAATTTTTAAGAGGAGACTGGACGGTCACCTTGCTGGGGTCACCTGACCCCAATTCTCATTCCTGCCTGGTGCAGGGGGCTGGACCCAATGATTTTCTGAGGTCCCTTCCAGCCTTACAGTCTATGAATTATGCAGGTGGTGATAGTTGACCTCTGGTTTGGTGGTAGGCCTTCTGTGGCTCCAAAACCCTGTGTCAGGACTGCAGCCTGAAACCCACAGCCCTTGGCCTGACCAACAGGGTAGCCTACCCCAACCTGCCCCTGTCATTGCTACTCCTGGAGGTTGTCCAGGGCACACCTAAGACCTTGATCATGCTTTAGACTCTACTCACTCCCTAGGACCTGAATGGCTGATTCATAACACCTCACCAGTCACTTCCCCTGTTTAAGACCAAAGAGAACATCAGGACATGCTGGGTAATAGGGTTGCACGTGTTTTGTTCCTACATTGTGATGTGGTGACTCTACTTCATTCTTGATCTTTTGCTGCCTGACCTGGATTTTTGTTATGGACTCCATCTGTCTCTTGATCCTTTGGTTTCTTACTCAGGCCTATTCCTAGGCTCTGCTCAACTGTTCCAACCCTGACTTTGGTGTATGGCTCTCCAATCCATTTGTTTGGCCTTCAGGTCTGGCTACCCCTGTCCCTGCATGACATCTCAGTCCTTTCCTATGCAGAGTTTGTCAGCCATGCTGGCACCCAGATAAAAGCTAAAGGAATGACCAATATGATACTTTAAGGCTGGGTTCATTTCCCTGCTCCTCCACAGGCAGCTTGGGTGAATCACTTGATCTTTCTAAGCCTCAGTTCCTCATTATGCAAAGGAAGACAAAAGTACTTCTCTGGGGTGTTATGAGGATAAACACATAAATTGTGATAATAGATAAACTCTGGGTGTATCCTTGGCCACTACTGTTAAATCAGGAGTTCAGAGCTATCCTGATCTGTTAGAGGACACCACTGGTTTGTTCAAGCAGCAACAGAGGCTCATGCTAGTGACAGACAGAGCAAAAGGTTTCTGCTGACCATTGTTCACAGGTTACAGAAAAATAAAATTAAATGTTTAGTACCCTGCAGGAAATCCTGGGGAAAGAGATCTGTGCAAACACACATCTGGGCGACTGTATGTTAGAATCATGTATGGGGCAAAACAAGCGAATGAAGGGAGAAAAAATAACTGATAAAATGGGAATACAAGAAAAGTGTCACCTCTATGCACATCTCAGTGGAATTTATGTCATTTATCTTATTTTAAAATGCATATTACTGGGCTTCAATTCAGCCAGGTTATAAAGCATGGACCTAACCTTTTCAGCCTATGGGATTACATATCTGGCTGAATCAGGCTCTTTACCCTTCCAGAAATCCTGTAAAGCAGGGAAACATTACTATAATCTTTTACAGATGGGGAAGCTGAGGCACAGACCAGGTTACCTGCCCAAGTTAACACAGGAAGTCAGTGGCAGAACAGGCAAATTACATCTGGGTCTTTTGAGTCCTTGTTCAGTGCCATAAACATATGACCAAACTTTCTTGTCAGGTATGTTCTTGAATCCTGACTCTTCAAGCCAGGAGAGATTGGGAGGGGCTATCCTGAAGAGACAGAGAACTAAGAACAATAACAAAATTGGCCAGGATGTCCACCTGAACCAAGATGGCTTCTCCAGCTAACATGGTGAAGGCACATTAGTTTCTGTTGCCAATGGTACATGCGGCAATGATGTAGCTAGCATCATGTCCAACTGACTAATTCCCCAGCCTGAATGATCAAGTACTCATTTACAGATTGACTGATTGGACAGTGGCCTTTGCACATGTCTAGAGCAAAGGCTGAACTCCCACTTCTGGGCGCACAGCGAGATACCTTAACCACTCTACCTCCACAGCTGAGCAAGGGGGAGCTGAACTGAAAACTAGGTGTGATTTTATAATCAAACACAGCAGCCAAAAAAGGTCCCTTGGGTTCACTTGGCGCTACTTGTTCAAGGCTATGACAATGGGATGTGAAAGTGACAGCCTCTTGCATTCAACTCTGAAAAGACCATATCTGGCCTTTAGATTATGTCAATGTGATAAAGGGGTAAGGATTACAAACTGAAAGGAGCTCAGAGGACAGTAACAGAAGCAGGTGGACAGGTTACAAGGGCTAGATGTGTTAGGCTTGGCAAAATGATTACTACTGGGGAGGATCCTGATAGCCATGTACAAATAATGAAAGTGCTTAAACACCAAGAAGGGTGATGAATGATTAAGGGTGGCATAAAGGTGTGTAACTAAGAGTAATGGGATTATTTAAACTGAATACCAGGGGGAACTTCTTGACAGTGAGATATGTTGGATTGTGGAACAATCTCCCAAGGGAAATGGTGAATATCCCATCTCTTGGGATATTTAAAATTAGATTAGAAAAAAGTGCTAGGCAATATGTCATTGTGAACCATCTTGCATTTTCAGAAGTGCACAGGCTGGATGGCTTAAATTGGAGTTTTCCATCTCTCATTCTTAAGAGTCATTGTAGATGGCACTCCTATTCCTCTGGGCTTAGCTGTGCTCTGGCGTTTCAAGCTATGAAACATCAGCTCTTTTGCACCAAGCCTAAGCTTGCAGTTTATCGGGTAGTGCACAGCAATGATGAACTGAAGCCATTTATATCTGCTAGACTAGCATTTAAAGTCAGGCATGGGAATTGAGTTGTCAGTTTCCTAAGCTCCTTGAGAAGGGGCCATTCAGGCCCTATCCTTTGGATCACATGAACTTTTGTCAAAAGCATATATATCTATTTGCCTTCCTTGATTCCACTGATTGGCATGTATCCTGCTGGGAGATCACAGTGTTATTTTAAAGAATGAGATAAAATATAAGTGAATGACGAATGAATGAATCAAGAGCAAATGTCGCCTTCAGAGAATGCTCAGAAGGGTAGTGGCAGCCAAGTGTGACTTTGCAGATGCAAACAGAATCAAAATTGTGTCAGTCAAAATGGCAAAAATTGCACTCATGCAACTAAGTGCTTGTCACTTAGACATGGAAAAGTTAAATAGAAGGAAAGAATGAATCACAAGCGAATTTCCAGCATTGTCTCAGCTGAAAAGGAATAGCTAGTAAGTTTGATGGTGGAACTAGCATAATTATCTAGTAGCCCAATGTGGTCAGGAGAACAAGTGAGCCAACTGCTGTTTCTGAAGATGTTTGTGAAAGTCTCCAGGATAGAGCGTGTGATTCAAGCCAGTTGGAGATTGTTTTGGTCATGTTGAATCAAGATTACTCAGTACTTTGAACCTGGAGCCTTGCTCACAGCAGTTTTTGTTCCTCACATTGGTCAAACAAAGTGGTATCTCCTGTAGAATGAGCAACTTGTCTCAGGGAGAAAATTCAGTGTGTGGTGGGTCAGATCATATAAAGATCTGAAATGGTACAGCTGAAGGTAGCACGGTATAGCATATATATTGTCTAGCGTAGCGTTTTATGCTATTTTCCCTTGTTTCCACACTTGATTATCTTTAACTAGGAAATAAAATGTGTATAACTTTCTTGATGCCATAGTAAGGGCTAGGTGGTGTAAGATACGAATGGCTAAATCTTATTTTACTCCTATATGCCTAGATATCCCTTATGTAGCTGCAATTTTGGGCACTTGCACAGACTTTAGATTCTATTTTCACCTGCGAGAAGTAAGATGAAGGTGAAGAATGGCCCTCCTGCATTTTAGTCTAATAGTGTTGTGGTTAGGGCACTTCTCCAGGAAGCAGGAGACCCAGGCTCTAGGTTCTCCTCGCTGGGTGAGTCTACACATGTCCCTATGATGCCTTTGTTACTGCACCATCATTTAGTACTTCCTTTTGGAATTATTAAGTGACAGTTTAGTAACAGTCTGTACTGCACTGTGCATACTGCACATGGTTATTTTTTAGTTGCTACATCACCACAACAATGCACTATGAGGGAGTGTGTTGTTAGTGACGTAGCTGTGGCATCATGGTTTTTGTCCACTGATGCTATGTCACCGTAGCCCATCACTATGGCGACATAGCTTCACATGTAGATGCACCTACTCGGAGGGATTTTACACCTGTATCTTTGACTTCCCAGTTAATTGCTCTAATCACTAGGCTATGGTATAGTCACTGCTCAGAGCACTCTCCAGCTCTTTGTAGCAGGTCCACTAGGCAGCCAAGAGGGGAAGAAAGGTGGGGCCAGGAGAAGGAGAACAAAACAGAGGGAATCTGGCTCAGTGAGGTGGATGCTGTCCTGGTATGAAGGGTTCCTTGGCCTTCAATAGCTTTTCTGCATTTAATATTTATTAGATAAAACAGATGAAGAGTAATGGAATAGTTTCTGCCCCAATGGGGACATGGCCTAAAAGGTGGTAGGGTAGGATACCTATAATACCTTGTTATGGTTTACCCATAACTAAGTTCCTAGGACTTGCAGAGCATTCCATATGTGCCTGGGCTGATACTATTCTATCCTGCAGCCAACAGGTCCATAACATAGCCTTCACAGTAGGCTCAGAAGGGTAGTGCTGGCCAAGTGTAACTATGCAGATGCAAATAGAATGCAAATTGTGGGTAAGTGCCAAAAACTGCACTCATGCAGTTACGTGCTTACCTTGTGGGCATGGAAACTTGAAGTAGAATTTACCTCTAAGAACTCTAGACTCCCATTTGGAATAATATTAAACTTGATTTTATTTCATATGGGTTCTATATTGCATCCCACCCTTTCTATTATTGTATCAATACAAACAAATAAGCAAACATGTTGTGTACAATGCGATTGAAGTGTTAACATGATTAAGAGGCACAAAGTCAAAGTTATTTTTCCAAAAGTCATGATGATCAAACTGCATGTTGCATTAACGCTCCTTTTGCTTTAATTACATTTCTCTGACATCACTGGTTACTTTTGCCACAATGCATCTCTAACTTCTTAAAAGAAAGAGTCTCACATGAAAGCTTTGCATGTTGCAATCTCTACCTTGATTTAATATCTTCCTTGTAGCAAATATAGTTCTTGATGACAAAATATAAATACGAGGAAAGTATCAGATCTATCCAGGTCCCCATTCAGCAAAGTACTCAAGAACAGATTGAATTAAGTACATGATTGAGTGTTCCACTAGAGAGAGATGGATTTAAGTGTATTAAGTATGTACTTCAGTCATTGGGGCTTAAATTTTGTGCTCCTTTGAGTAGTACTATTTACTGTATTTGTAGTAAAAGCATGAGTTTCATAGACATCAGGGCTGGAAGGGACCTCGGAAGATCATCGAGTCCAGCCCCCCGCCCAAAGGGCAGGAAGTCAGCTGGGGTCATAGGATCCCAGCAAGATAAGCATCCAGTTTCATCTTGAAGGTGTTCAATGAAGGCGCTTGAACCACCTCCGGTGGCAGGCTGTTCCAGACCTTGGGGGCTCGGACAGTAAAGAAATTCTTCCTTATGTCCAGCCTGAAACGATCTTGAAGTAGTTTGTGACCATTCGACCTCGTCATCCCTTGGGGTGCTCTGGTGAACAAACGTTCCCCCAGATGCTGGTGGTCACCCCTGATAAACTTGTAGGTGGCCATCAGATCACCCCTGAGCCTGCGCTTTTTCAGGCTAAAGAGCCCCAGGGCTCTCAGCCTGTCATCGTAGGGTCTGCTTCCCTGACCTCTGATCATGCGCGTGGCTCTTCTCTGGACTCTCTCAAGCTTCTCCACATCCTTTTTGAATTGTGGAGCCCAAAACTGGACACAGTACTCCAGCTGCGGCCTCACTAAGGCCGAGTACAGGGGGAGAATGACGTCCCGGGATTTGCTTGAGAAGCATCTATGGATGCAAGCCAGCGTTTTGGTCGCTTTACTAGCCGCCGCATCGCATTGCAGGCTCATGTTCATCTTGTGGTCAGTGATGACCCCCAAGTCTCTTTCTTCCATAGTGCTAGCCAACATAGCACTGCCGAGCCTATAAGGATGCTGCGGGTTTTTTTTCCCAAGGTGGAGAACCTTGCATTTATCGGCGTTGAACACCATCAGATTCTCGTCCGCCCACTTGCTGAGCCTGTCCAGGTCAGCCTGGATAACCTGCCTGTCTTCTGGTGTGGATGCTTTGCCCCAAAGTTTGGTGTCATCGGCGAACTTGGCCAGTTCTGATCGCTTCTGACTCCAGTGTCCACATCATTAATGAAGATGTTGAACAGTATGGGTCCAAGGACAGAGCCTTGGGGGACCCCACTGGTCACAGGACACCACGATGAGTGACTTCCATCGATTACTACCCTCTGGGTCCGACCCCGGAGCCAATTTTCCAGCCAGCGGATCGTGGAGGACCCAAGGCGACAATTGGCCAGTTTCTCCCAGAGGCGATCATGGGACACCAGATCGAAGGCTTTTTTGAAGTCAAGATATATGACATCAATCTCTTCTCCCTTGTCCAGGTGATAGGTCACCTGGTCGTAGAAGGAAATGAGATTGGTCAAGCAAGACCTACCCGCAACAAACCCGTGCTGGCTATCCCTTAAGATGTTGGCGTCGGCCAGTCCATTAAGGATGGCCTCTTTAATAAACTTTTCTAAGATCTTCCCCGGGATAGAAGTCAGGCTGATGGGCCTATAGTTAGCTGGATCCACTTTCCTCCCTTTCTTGAAGATAGGCACCACATTGGCCTTCTTCCAGTCTTCGGGCACTACACCAGAGCGCCAAGAGTTTTCAAAGATCCGTGCTAGAGGCTGGGCTATGATGCTCGCCAGCTCCTTGAGTACCCTGGGGTGAAGATTGTCAGGGCCAGCTGACTTGAAGGTATCCAGCTTCTCAAGATGTTCCTTCACAAAGTCAGCATTAAGGGAGGGCAGGGGATCACCCTCACCCAGATTTCCCGGCCCTGTAGCGGGCATGGGCGTCCCATGGGACTGATGAAAGACTGACGCAAAGTACCTATTTAATGAGTTTAGGGAACAATACTCAGAAAGCATTTGTTCACTGCAGTAGGTCCCAAAGTCTGCAGTAAATCTGATATTTTCATTTCAGCTTTACATGAAAATGTAACATCTAACTCTGGATTATATATCAGTGATAACATTGATGAAATCCCAATAGATGCATCACCAACATCTATTAAGGCAATAGGTGAAGTCTGTTTATAACCATGATAAAACTCCCATATCAGGGTCAAGATTTCACTCAGAATCCCAGACACAGAGAGCTTACCATCTAAACTTGCAATTTATGGACTAGGATAGCAGAACTAATCCAATGAATCAGAGTAAGCCACCAGTGAAATGACCTCCATTCCTTTTTATTTGGGAAAATATACCTAAGATACGTGAAGCACTGAGGATTCAGCCTGGCAAGGGATTTTATCCGGCTCATGGTGGGTCCCTCACCTGCCTGGCCCAGGTGTGGGGGCAGCCTGGGCCATGGTGCATGCGGCCAGTCCCACTGCCCCCAGGCATGTGGCAGGGTGGGGGTGGTGTGGCAGCTGGATTAAACTTCCCAGCAACCCTGCCACCACTCATGTCTCCACTGTCAGACTCAGTCCCATTGCCCAGGCAGTCCTGGCCATCTGCCTTGCACCCACTGCCAGAGGTACTGGACAGAGTGGGTGGGTGGGGTCTCCATGGAGAGTGACCAGGACCCACCGAGGCAAGCATGCTCAGCCAGGTGGATGGGATGGAGCCATGGGCTGGCAGGGAGTGGTATCCAGGAGCAGGATGGGCCGGGCCAGAGCTGGGATCATGGAGAAGTGACACTGCTCCCTGAACATCCCTGATGTGCAGGGAGTAGATTGCAACTCTGTCCTAAACCCCAGCCCTGAGCGGTTACTACCCCACAATCCTGGTCCTGGCTCCAGCACCCGCTCACCTATTCCCCTCCTGAACACTGCTCTTACCCGGCCCGTGTCCCGATCCCATCTGCTCAGCTGACCATGCCCTACCTATGGGGTTTTGGCCAATCTTCATGGAGACCCTGTCCACCTGCTCCATCCAGCACCCCTAGCACTGGGCAAGGGCCTGATGGGCCCAGGCTGAATAGCATCTATTTCTCCCCCCTCTGCCGTGGAGCCATGTCAGCATTCCTACCCTGCCAACCAACAGCTCACCCAGATTCCTAAAGCGGCCCTCCAGCCAAAATAATTGCACATGCCTAACCTAGAGGGACATTCCTTCAGCTGAGGACCTATGAGGTACATGGATCCTGACCACACCTTTTCCTCCCAGTGCTGCTAGTTCTCATGAATTGTACTGATAATTCACAGTACCTGGCTGTACAATTCCCAGTACTTTTTTTTTTTTCTTCTTTAAGCCCCTGTAACAGGGTTACCTTCCCAGTCGTGTCTCTGCCTCCAGTCTTCCCATGTCTCTGGGCAGTCCACCCATTCCACTCACCTGCTACACCTTGATGAAAATAAAGTTCAGCTGTTACTTGAGTGGGAAACTACCTTTTGTATGCCCTGGTGACTAGGGCCCTAAGTGCCCCATGCCCTGCAGATATTCCACTATGTGTTACCTCTCTGGCCTTGGTCCGGAGCAATCTGGGCACGCAGTTATAGCTCTACCATGCTACCCCAAAGGGCCACTCTCACGCCACCTCTCTCTCTCACCGGGTTCCCATTCACTCCACTGGCTCTCACCCAGCCTCTTTCATGCTGCCCTCTCTCCTGGGCCACATTCATACCACCCGGCCTCTCTGGCTTCAAGCTTGTCTCTCCATGCGTCGGTCAGCCCTGGCACAGTCGGTCAGGCATCTCCTGCTGCCCTCACTTGGATGTTTGCTGAGCACTTCTACAACTGTTAGCCTACTTCACCCCTGGCCCCTCACAAGGCCTCCATGCCCTCACTGGGCCTCTTCCCTCTGCCCCTCTCTCTCCGGGCCTCTTCTCACTCACAGGGTCTCTCAGCCCCACTCTCTCCAGGCCTCTACTTGTGCCCCCAGGCTTTACCCTGCTGCCTGGGTGCAGCTCCAGGTCCCTCCTCCGGCCTGGACTCTGCCTCAGGGCTCTTAACGAGTCTGGGCTCCCCCGTTGTACTGGAACACCCCCAGGGCTGTGGGGCGGGCTGGGGTTATAAAGTGACTCTTCCCACCTTTCACTGGGGAGGTAACTGGCCTGGCATTTTCTGGGGGCCCCATGCCAGAAGGAGGCTACTTTTCCCTAGCAGGATACAGTGCCATGTCTTACCCAGCCCAGCAGGAGCCTTCACCTCCAGATCCCCACACAGGGGCTCAGTTAGCTGACGTTGCTGCCTCCCTTGCTAGTAGGTAACTGCCCTCTTTATATAGCTGGCCTATGTTTAAAAATGGCTGCTGCACCTGGCAGCTGCCTGCTCCAGTCCTTAAAGTGGCAGGCACCAAAGGGGCACTGCCACAGCCCCTATCTAGAAAAAGGTGTAAAAGCAGAATTTCAGTGTGCTTGCTTGCTTAAAAAAAAGAAGCATTACATTTTTAACTCTTAACAGTTGCAGGAAAAAGCCTGAAAATGTGACCTTAACTGATTCTGAAAAGCCCAGAACCCAAAAGGCACAGAAAGCAAATTCAAAACACATTATTTTATGATGTCATGATTTGGGGGGGCTTGAATTGAGATTTTTAGGTCCACAATACTGGTGATATTTTCTTTCTTCCATAAAGAATGCCCTTTATTCTGGCAGGGAAATGGTGACATTGGCTGCTTACATGAGGTTCTGTGTCATTTTTGGATCTCTTTTACATTGGAAAGCTCCTCATGGAGTAAGTTAAATGAGAGAGAACCTGAAGATAGGGCCCCTTTAGTACTGAAAAGGATCTTTATCAGTTTGACCTATAAAATGGTGTAACTCAGTGGTTCTCAACCTTTTTTGTACCAGGACCCATTTGTAAACATTAATGGCCAGTCCTGACCCAGTAAATAGTTTAAGTAGAAAACACAAAAGTATTAGCAACTCAACAGTCTTCATTTTAAAAGCAGAAATCAACACCAACAGGAAAACATTAACAGCAATATCAACGTGTGGCCCTTCCTTACTCCCAAGTAGCCCTCACTGTAAACTGATTTTCTGGTGCCCCTCACTCCTGACCCACAGCCCCCGACCCTGCCACTGCCCCTCACTCCTGAACCACTGTTCCCCACCCCCAGCCCCCAGTGAGGGGGGGAGGGGATGAATGTGTGGGCCAGGAGGAGTGTATGTGGGGCATGGGGGGGGCATGTGCCCCCCCAGATTTGTGCACCCACAGAGGGCATGGGCTACAGCCTGGCTGGACCAGCATAGGCAGGAGCCACCTCTATGGCACCAGTGCTACCTGCCATCCCACCTCCACTCTGGGGTAGAGCTGTGGCCTGAGGGGAGTGGTGGCAGTGGCAGCAGTCGGGCCATGGTGGCAGAGTAGAGCTATGGCCTGGTGAGTGAGTGTCTGGTGATGGGAGGAAGTGAGGGCAGCATGACTCCCCTCCCCATCCATTACTCCTTGCACTGATGGTGGCGTTGCTGGTGGGAGTCCTTGTGGGAGCAGCGAGTCTTGCTGCCCCGCTTTGCCCTCACATGCTGGGTCCTATCTGCTGGGGTGTGGAGGTGGCTCTTGCCCATGACAGTCCAGCCAAGCTGCAGCCCTGTGCCCACTGTGGGTGAACAAATCTGGGGGAGCACATGCCTCCCCACATCCTCCCTGACATGTCGCCTGTGGCCGCCCCAACCCATCATCTATGCTGCCTCCCCATCCTATAGACTTATTTGTGGGGAGCTGCAGAAGCTGCTCTCCATGCTGCTTGGCTGCCACATGCAAGTGTGCACGTGCACATGCACATGGCACCCTTTGCCTGATCACCCTCCTCCTGCTCTCCCCAGCCCAAAGCAGCCTCTTGCAGTCTGGAACTCTGCCAGCTGCAAGGGGAAAGCCACAGTGATTTTCTCCTTTTCTCCTTTAATATCCACATTTTTCTCCTTTAAAGGAGAAAATCCATGTTTTTCCACAGCAAACAGAAAACTTGGATCCGTTTATTAGTATGCACAATGTTAACTAACATATGGTGAAGCACAAGCAGCATCTATTTTTTCAAAAATGTATGCAAAATGTGATCAATTTTTAAAGTTTGTTCATGATCCTAGCATCACTTAAAAAGCATTTGCCGGTGCTACTGCGCAGTAACTCTGGTTACTGCACATTTATTTAGTACTTGATTATGTTATACAAGTACTAAATTATGTGTAGACGTGCCCTTTGTCTCTCTCTAGTTGATGTACTGTGTGAGGATTTTACAAGTTCACTCACTGCCTCTATATTTAGTGAACTCATTCTTTAATTCATGAAAAAGTATCATGTAAAGTATCATGTGTTTAAGTCTGGGATTTCTGAGTTTATTCCCTGCAGACAGCTTAAGCCAAAGTGTTTTTTACAATATATTTTTCTGTTTCCTGTAAACACATTTTAAAAATATATAATTTAATTTCCCTAATTTTTGCTGCTACATTGTTTTCTATGCTAAGGTCATCTTGGCCGGTGAATAGGTACTAGTTCTATGCTGTTGTGTTGGGCTAAAAACACTTTGGAGATATTTTTTTGTCCCTTTGGGAATGTTTTTTACTACAAGAGATGGAAGAGGTTTCTCTCCCTCTTATACTTTTTAAAATCTCTATCAACAAATTAGTAAGAGAGCTCCCATCATAAATTCCCTATGATGCTATTGATTATAGGGCATCATTTGCATGTTGCGTTAACATCGCACATAAAGAGGACAGCTTTTGTTTATTTGTTTTCTTAACATCGGAAGACTCCAGGGCATTATTCCTCTCCCGTCACTTGCATTTACATGTTTCTTCCAATGAAAAATAATAAAATATTAATATTGTAAAAATAAAAAAGAGGCGTTGGAATGTTCCACTGATGAAGCGTGTGAATTAGCTGAATAGTTTAAGTTTTGGCTACGTTTGAAGCAACAGTAGAAGCTTTCATACACATAGGATGCAGCTATATTTAATGCTGTGTCATTTGACCCTACTGACTAGTGACAATTAAGGTTGCTAGTGGCTTGTTGGTCTCTCATCCAGTGTGCCTCCGCCTCTTGAAGGCTCAGATCAAGTGAAGACCTGTTCTGAGCAGGCTTAGATAATGGAGGGCTACATTTACAAAAGAGCTCAGCTCCTTTTCAGGCAACTGGATAAAGTCCTGATTGTTAAATGCACTTGTGGTGCTCATAGCAGGTTTTTTAAGGAGCTCTGCATTCAAAATGAGGCCCTCAATACTTTTCAATCAGTAGGTCCCTGGTTTTGTGTACTGCCCCATTCCCAAGTGTTAATTAACTCCAATTTGTCATCTGCCAGCTGGTTGAAGGCTCTTGGGAACCTCTGAGCCCTGCAGAGGAAACAGACCAGAGTAACATCCCTGCCTCTGTGAGTTCTCAGCTTGAGTGTCTGCGATGCTCAGAGACTTTGGGTGAAGGTACCAGGATAGAAGGAGGGGAAAGATTTTCCTCTTTGGATGGGTCTTCTGCTATTATTTCTTTGGTGAAAAGCAGAAACACCGTGGAATCCAGGCACTGATGTCATGCCCTAATCAGAATGTATAGCCAGCAAGTGAGGCCATGTATATTTAATGAGCTCTGTTAAAGGATTTCAGAAGTGTTCTCCCCATGGATGAGGCTATGACTTCTTTGTTTATATATTTCTTCTTTCCTGTTGCCACTAATCACTAATTCTCTGCTTCTTAATGGCACCTTTGGGGAGCTCTAGGGATTATTTATTTATTTACATCAGGCTGGCAAGGGATTCTTCCCAAAAGGCATCTGCCTTGGCAGTAAAAATGCCAGGTATGTCTATATACCCTGCAGACAGGGCAAGTTAGTGTGCATTAGGCTGCCATGGCTATCCTACTTCCAGTAGCTAACCTAGCTCATTTAAAGCTAGCTCAGGTGTCTCTGCACTGCACTGTAGGCAAATCCTCAGGTGTTGGAAGTGGTGTAACAGGGGCAGTGCAAATACACAGGAAATTTCTTGGATTTATTTTAGAGCAGGGAGATCAAGTGTGCTCAAATGGGGCTGGAGCATCTTGTCTGGGGTAAAGAGGGGCCAGCATCATTAAAGATTCCCTTTGACTTCAGTGATCTCTTGTTCCGACTGTAGATGCCTAGTCTCTTTGCATACTTAGTATATGCAAAACTTACTTTTGGCAGGAATTTGTGGGTGGGTCAGAAGGAAGGAAAGAAGGTAATGGGCATTTGGAGTGAATAGGGTGGGGGAGCTTGGGGTGAAGAGGGAGAAGTGGTGGTGGGAATTTGGCATGCATGAGGAGGCAAAGTTGTGAGAAGGTGAGGAGACATGGGAATAGATGGGAATTGGGCACAGGAGTGAATGTCTGAGTTGGTGCACAGGAAAGGTAAGAAATCGGCTACTACTGCTTGCTGGAAGAGCTCTCCTTTAGCTCAGGTGATAGAGTCCTATGAATTTGGAACTTGGAGAATGGAAGAAGTGTCAGTGCCAAGTCCCCACAGGCATGTTTCTGTAGGTTAGTGGTGGTACCACATATGCCACAAGTGACATGGGCAGCTTCAGGCAGCAGGGAAGAGTAAGCAGAGCAGCAGATAGGGCAGGGAGCACAGGACAGGGAGCAGAAAGCCAAGCAGCAGATCGGGCCGGGAAAGGGAAACAGAGTGCCACTTGAGGTGGGTGCAGGGCTTAATTTGTGGCATGTCTGCCAAAAAGGTTGACTCCACTGCTGTAGGTGAATCACTTGGAAACTGTGATCTTTGTTCTCAGTGCATGGAATTGTTGTGGCATGAAGGCAGACTTTTAACACCTCCAGTTCAGGATCAGGGGTGTGTGCTAGTTGGTCCCTAACATGCTTTTATTTCCTTTATGGCTAAAGTCTGAGTGGGCACAAAGGGGAATTTCAGGGAGGAAGACTGGGGAAGATGTGGGTTTCTGTAGGTGTTCACGGAAAGTAGGCACTCCTCATCCTTGGAAGGCATGGAGGATAGAGACAGATAGAGATGGAGGAGAGACAAGCTAATGACAGTGTTCAGCAAGGCGCGAGAAGCGTTGGGCCTTGGGTAATTATGGATGCACAAGGGAAACCAGCCGTCGCCCTGAGATTCCCAATAAATATTTTAAGGTTTATATTAGGTGCCTGTTTTTTGTTGGTAACTGAGCATTATAAATAATAAACTACACCTAAACTGTACATATATCCAGGCCGCCTCCTCACTCCCTGGCAGCATCCACATATCCTTGGTCTCAACTTGCCTCTTACCGAGGCTCCATCAGCTGCCACAGCTTGTTAACCTTCAATAACGAAGAAGGATTTTCTCTCCCAGCTCAGCTGCCCTGTGGCTGGGAGGTCAGGGAACTTCAGCTCCATTTCCTTCCCCCTCTGGGACCTTGGGGGTAGCATCCCATCCTCTCCCCACATTTCCCAGAAGGCCAATAAGAGAGCAGCAAAGTGTTTCCTTCTTTGAAGCAGCATTGTCTGACACCATGGAAACCCCACCCATTAGCAGTTGCTCTGGCTGGCCTCTGATGTGTGCTTCTTCCCAGGGCCTTTTCTCTTTCCCCAGGCTTTCCCTGAGCAGCCAGCCCAGGAAGGACCCTAGGGGGAGAACCACATCACTGATAATGTTAATGCAACATCAGATTGCCCCATTCCACTCAGACAGCCTACTGTTGATGTGACCTACTTACAGCAAATGAAAATAGCATTAAGCATGCAAGTCTGTATGTATGTGTTCTCTCAGATTCTGCCTGACCACATCTTTTCCCTTGTGAAGTTCCCCTCACTCGCCTGCAACCCTTGTCTGATTGAACTGTCCACCACTTTGGTATATTCACCCATTAAGGACGAGCTGTGCTTGATGTGGGCACCCCCTCCTGTGTCATGACATTTGTGGGTTGAGCAGGACCTGGCAGAGTTCTTGGCATCAAACCCGCCCCTTATAGGAAACTGGATTCTGTCTTTATATAACCACTCCCCTCCCACTATTTGGGCCCCATGTATCCAAAAGTGGAATTTCCATTAGCCCTACTCTTGATTTGCCAGAAAGCCTCATCACTGTGTATCATGGAGCCTCCCTAGTGACAAAGGTTGCCCTGTTCTAAAAAAAATCCTTTTGAATTGCAGACCAAGATTTTGGAACAAGCAGAGTCCCCAGAGAATCCATGCTTAGTATTACACCAGGCCCTGTGCATGTTGGGAAAGAAAAGCATTTAGCTGCTGTTGCCCAATTCTATCCATGGTGGTTCTTAATGAATTTGAAGGTTCTTGAATGTTGTCTAGGCAGCTGGCATATTGTGACCCCTTACTTAATGCATTAATCTCAACTGCTTTCTTGCCTTCCTTTCTGTTTGCTCTCATCTGTTGTTTTCAGTACAACTGTTTGGGTCAGGGACTGTCTTGTTGTTCTGTGTCTGTACAGCTCCTAGCACAATAGTGTCTGGGACTGGAGTTTTTGGTAACAACTGCTTCTCTCATTACTACTGTGCCCCTGGTGTATCAATTCAAAGCTCTCAGCAGTGACCTGGAGCACAGTGTTCATGCAGAGTGTGGCTGCCAGTCTCTAACAAGTCAGGGAGTCTGGGGCTGGAAAGGGCTATGGTAATTCTTTGTGGGGCAGAAAAAGCAAAGTTTACACCCTGCCACCAGCATGCAGTTCTGAAGGCTAGTTATGTCTAAATGCAAAGATTGCTTGTTTAATTCAGCCTTGAGCATGCACTAGAGGGCTGTTGGACATTTTCTGCTGAAACTATTTTGCTATTTGGGTTTTTGACTGAAGTTTTTCTATGAAAAGTGCCTACCAGTGGGAAACCTTGATATTTTTGTTGATATAAACCAGAATACCCGAATACTAAAGTAGTTTAATTCTTGAATACCACCATGGTATCTTATATTCTTATTCCCTTATATGGGTCTGTTTCCCCAGTCTGGCTTCATCTTCTGTGATCTATCTTCTTCATTCTTCAAGAATGCACAAAGCATTGTGGAATCAAAGTATTCTGGTATTTGACTGAAGTAGTAAAATTTGGGGGTTTTCAGTGAAAAATGTTTTCCAGATTGAAATGTTTTCATTGCTGTTAGATATTTTTGTGTGGAAAGATTCTGATGATGAAGCCTGACCAGTTCTAGTTATGAAGATCTCTTTTCACTTAGGTGAGCCAATCCTACTTATTCTTCTTGCTGTATGTGCTTACATTACAACAGTCATGCACAATCCTTACACTGTAATACTACAGCTACAATGTGCACGAGAAACAACCATTATGTACAGTATATGATGTGCTATTTTGTAACTGGAGAATTGTAATTGTCATTTACAGTCACACTCATGATTTAATGACATCTTTGACAATCACACTAGGTGTTTATCTCCATCTTTAGGCACTTACATTCCTTTAAATACCTAGTCTGGGTACACTGCATAAATGGTCCAAGGTCACATAGCTAGTCTATGGCAGAGCCAGAAATAAGACTCCAAATCAGTATAGATCCTGACCCTAACTGTCAGACCATCTGTTTTCCCAGATCTTACCATTGACTTTAGTGGGGCCAGGATTCTAGTCTTGATCCTGTTGTTGCAAGGCAACCTCTCCTTCAGACCTCCCCAGCCTGTTTGAGCAACAGAAATGCTTTCTTCCCTTCATCCCTTACTTTGTGCTTGATTATGTTGATGGGATCCTCCTCAGAGTCCATCAGCGCTGCTTTTTAATCGACTGGAGTGAGATTGCTGTTGAGTTGGTGCAATGCCCATCCTTTCCCTCCAGGGACTATGTATGTTGCCTCTGCAGCACTCTTAGTCCCTAATAGCTAGAGGTGCAAGGATCCAGGATGAGGAAATGAACTGGCTTTCCTGTGCAAGGCAGGTTAGAATATTTGCTTCTGGACTGGCTTCAAGTTTGCTTTCCATCCCCATGTTCCCAGGCCTTCAGCAGTTAGGTAGATTATTTAATGATCTTGTTAACAGGAATCAGTGCAGATGCAGTAATGCAAATTAATGGGTCATTCATAGTATGTTCAGAAGAGCAGCTGCAACACATAGCACTGTGTAGAAAGCACTATGAGTTGCAATGATCCCCCAGAACCAACAGAAGTTTGCCATTGGGTCCGGGCATTGGGGATTCCAGCCACTTGCTGCAAGCCTGCAGCCCAGTCTCAGTAGCAATGCCACTCCCCTTCTCAGTCCCTAGACTGTTTTCAGAATGGGAGGGAGCAGGGGGAGCTCGTTCTTGGGGTTCTGGAGGGTGGGGTGAAGAGACTGGAGCCTCTCCACCTGTGGGGCTCCAATATATCCATCCCACTGCTCTAGTGGTGGCTGAACAAACCCCAGACCAAACTCCCTGTGCTCACTTTCCCCCATCCCATTCTGGAAACAGTGACAGGCTGGGATTGCCGCAGACACAAATTACAGAATGTGCTCTGTTGTGGAGCATGTTCATCCAAACCCTCCATTAAGATTTTTGTGGGATTGGGCCCTTTTAAAGTGGTCTGCAGCTGTGCACTTATGTTTGTTCACAGCTGTATACTGTTTTCTGGGGCCAGATCAGGTGAAATCTGTCACTTCTGTCTATGCCCTCAATGAAGCTACCGCCTTGCTAATAACAGCACAGAACTTCACAGTTTATGGACTTCTTGAAAATCTGCAGCCAGTCGTTGATTGCTGCTGTTTACTTACGTTTAGAGGTCTGTAGAAAAAGTGGCAATTTGGTGTAAGAGTTTCTGTACTACTGTGTATGTTTGACTACTACCCTCTGTGTGCACCAGTGAGGAAAGTCCTATTTTCTGAAATTCCCAAATAGCCACGAAACAGTGGAGATAAAGAAACTCCACCTCGAACAAAAGGTAGCCATATGCATCCCAGCTCCAGAAGTTGCTTCTGCTATAAGAGGTATTAAAGAGGCATCTAATCAGTATTTCCAGGGGTGTTGCCTTTTTCTGTAAAGCTGTACTTCTAGCAGTAATATAGTGTCACCTTTGACAAAAATTGCAGAGCAGGTAGTTGTAATAGGAAAGCTGTGAAATCTTTGCCTTCTCCATGTGTTGATGGAATATTCTGGTGATCTCCCTTCTGCATTCATGATCAGAGCTTCAAAAGAACCAAATCAGAGATGGCTGCTGATGGATCCAGCCAAGGTATAACAGCAGGATGGAAGCATATTGGGATGGGATATCTGGAGAGGCTAGTGACTTCTACAGAGATTTTCAGCTGAGCTGATATATTAGTGAATCTTTACCTGAATCTAGTACCAGGTTTTAGGACCTAGTTCACTATTGCAGAATAAATGGGTGCAACATCAGCAAAAGCAATGGTGTTTCACCTGCTTTTGCAGCAGTGGAGCTGGCACTTAGCTTATTCACTTCCAGTGACCTAGGACAGGACTGTAGCCTTACAGCTCAGAGTTCAAGGAGAGCAGGATCAGTGTGCAGATAGATAAAGATATTTCTTGCTGTCAGGAAGAGCACCTTCTGATTGAAAGGTAAGCATGCCATGTAATTGACCACCTGTGGATGTGGGATACAAGCCTCACCTGCCGTCACCTAAATCTGAGTTCTGTTCCAGATGTGCAGAGATGCAGGGGTTAGTGCCTTATTTCCCTATGGTAGCACTCCACTCGAGTTAATCTTATTTGCATTGTACTCCACACAAGACAAAGTCAGGCCATGCCTAAACTATCCAGGGTATTTTCTTTTATTCTGCACAAGGCTTTTCTTTGATCCTGCAGAGTTCTGAGTAATGAACAAAGAAGTTCACCCAAACCCTGCCTTGAACACTAACTCTGGCTAATGTAGCTGGCTTCTGTCTGAGCTTGTGTGCGCGCAGGCAGGGAAAGTTTTGCAAGAATGCTAATGGCACAGAGAAAAAGCCATTAAAGGAGGAAGAGTTGAGGTTACAATATTGTGCTGAAAAGTTTATTGCTGCCTGTAGAGACATCAGGTCTGTGCTTCCAGGATTACTCAGTGCTTAATGTCGAGCCGCTTGCACATTAGTTTTGCCGGGAAACCTATTTGGGGTTCTTCCAAAACGGAAAAATAAAAGGGCTTCCCTAATAAATGAGCTCTCCAAAAAACCCAAATCAAACAAGGCAGCATGGGGCAAAGGCTGCTGCGAGGAGTAGGCTGGGCACAGCCCGACCATCATACCTCCAAGTAGGGAGAGACGATTTGGGGTCTGGGTGAGTAGCTTGCAAAGCAACCATTACAGTGCTTCAAAGGGCTGCCAGAGCAGCTTATCAGAGGGGACAAGGTTTATCCCATAGGGTTGGCACAAAAGGCACTTGCATTGAACAGCCACTGTTATGCAAAGGATTGTGGGTAGGACATAATAGAGTCAATGTAAGACACAGTTTAGAGAACTGATGACAGTTCATGATTAATTCCAGGGGGTTATGCTCATATCCAGTGTCTTCATGTAAGGGATTGTAAGCTAACAATTGAGCTACTCTGTATGTGCCTGCCTACTAAAGAAGGCAGGTGGCACTGTGATGGATAAGCTATATAGACCCAGGTAATGTCATAAATGATACACAGGCAACCAGTATTTTTCATTGTTTGGCATGTATGCTATCTGAGGATAATCACAGTGGAGAAGGTGCCCTGCATCTCAGCTACAGTAACAAAAATGCAGAAAACCTAGCAAACAATGTGGATCTCTTTGCAAGACCTTGCTATATAGAGCTCAAAGCACTTTACAAAGACAGAACTGTAGTACTATTCCTATTTGACTGGCAGGGAAACTAAGGCACAGAGCAATGAAGAGTGTCTTGCTTGCTTAAGGTCACACAGTGGAGCAGGAGACAAGATGGAAACCCAAATTACCTTGCACTAGTCTTGTGTGCATTTCTGGTCCACACTTCTGTCACGTACTACACCCACATTTGTGCTCTAGGTGCCTATGGCCAGATTCTGTTCTACCTTTGGGGCATCTAAATAAACTTAGGTGCTGAAATGTGATTCTGTCCTGCT
>NW_005842554.1:270488-292133 GCF_000455745.1 Alligator sinensis
TCTTGAAAATCCACGAAGACATCTACTTTTGGAATCCACCATCATCTTACTTATGACACGTAGCCGCAAAAAAAAAATTGAGGAGGAGAAGAACTCACCCCCCTTTTGCTTTAACTGTTTTTCAGCAGCTTAAACAAAGTGAAATAGAATTGCACTTTGTGCCTCCATCCACTGGCCCCTAGAAAACAGAAGATAGGGCAGTGGTGATTTGGAAAAGCTTGGGTATTCCACCACATGAAAGTCAAATAGTAACTTGTGGACATTTTACATTTATATAAGGCACTGACTGGTAGTTTAGTTTAAAGTGAGCCAGTCAAAGAGAACTGTTCTGTTCTATATGTATAGATCCTTTTGCTGCCCTCATGGCTGCCATATCTGAATGTCTTCCAGTACAACATAGAACACCGTGGCTAATATCTGTCTCATGATGTTTGCTCTGTTTCATCTTCATTACAGGGGGGAAACCATGTGTGCATCTGAGCAGTTATTTGGGTAGGGTTTGTTTCCTTTGTTCCCAAACATTCATCCTTCCCTTAGGAGTTTATTTCCCAGTCTCAGATGAACCCTGTCTCCTACATAGATGGGTTATACCCTTGTGGTAGAAAGTCCTTCTGTCTGTGGACTCAATGACTACAGCCCTTCTCCTGGCACTCTTTGGAAACAGGACTCTTGTGATCTTTAGGTCCACTAGTCACCAACAAGCAGACAATGAGACTCTAAGTCCAGGCTTTGAGCCTTTATCAGCAAATGGCTCTGTTTATTTCTGCCCTTTGACAGATTTAACTAACAGGAGAGAGGAAACACAAGTTTCCCTTGTAAACTACTGTCTTAGTTTGCTCTGTTTTCATGCTTTAGAAAACAGAACATCCAAAGAGGGCTGAGCCTGACTCAGGACATCAGGTCCAGTTCTCCTGGTCCTTTAAAGGAACAAGAGTCAGAAAGCTGGATCTAGATAAACCTATTCTAATTTGGGGAAACTCAGACTCTAATCTAGATCCAGGCTTTGAAGTTTGGGCCCCCTCTGTGAGATGGGTCAGAACTTCCAGGAGAACAGCTTCTAGCAAACTCAGGGAGGGTGCAGGGAAAGAAAAGCATTGTGAGTCCGGTGTATAGTGGTGAGTGATAGTGAAGGGACTGTTGGAACCGGGCAGTGGGAGCTTGAGGAAACAATGGAATTTGGGGATGCCTCAGCAAAGCCAGACATGGGGAACTTATTTTAACTCAGGGAATGACTGTACTACTAGTGAGTAGAGGCAGGGTATTTTTGAAAACACACCACTGTGGGCTTCACATCTCTGGTGTCTGGGTAATCAGGCAGGTGAAGTATCTCAGTACCAGTCCGCCTCTATTTTTTATGCATGGTGGGAATTATTACTCTCCATTTACAAACTCTCCTTTGTAGGTTGGGAGTGCAGACACCTCAAATCCCACCAGGCCAAAGTCTGGCACACAAATACATTGCCTGCCAACTTTTTCCTCACCACAAAACCCGTTTCAGTTGTCCCTAGAGCTCAGCTCAGTTCAATCTCTCAGCCACTTGGGCAGTAGATTCATTAGTGTGCATTAGAGGAGCCTGCTCTAATGGTTGGAGATGAGACTGGAAACCAGGAGCTCCTGGAAGTTTATCCTGGCTTTGGCACCCACTCTTTCTGTAGCCCCTGCGCAGATGATTTCCTTGCTCTATGCCTTAGTTTCACCCTTCTGTATAGAGTGGAAAATTGTCAAAGATGAGATGTGTTTTCAGAGCCTTCCTAGCAATAGGATCCATCATGCCTAAGTGTATAACTGGTTATAGTCATGTCTGGCACCACACCCTGGCATGGAAGGGTAATGACATGAGCATGGCAAGCCTGTAAGAATGAGTGGAGACTTTATCTAGCTTATCTCTAGATAAGGTGCCAGGCAATGGAGGGCATCATATCATGACGGCCTTATGGGCAAGCAGGATAGGGTCAGAGTCAACACAGGTGAATGGCAGTGGAGGACAGAGAACAGAAGCACATGAGAGTGTTGTGGGTGTGCTGTGGAGGCCACCTCTGAGAACAAAAGGGCAGGTCATTTGAAATATTGAAGTTGTATCCTTTCCCCTCTTTATGAACTCAAAAATTCCACTGGAGAATTTTTCTTTATGTATGAATTTAGTACTGGGATAAGTTGCTGGACTGATACCCCTGGAGAATTAAATTCTCCTCAGAACAGGTGAAGATGTGATGAGGCAGCAGAAGCTCACCCATATACATCAGCCTCAAGACCAATTTTATTTTCCAGTGATTGCTAAAGAACATGGGACCAGAACCACACATGTGTAGACAAAACAAGGGGCATGTGTGCACGACACTGTAAAGCAAGTTAACTGCTTTGCACCACATTAATGGCATTGCTGTTTGCACGTGTCAGCGGTGTATTGTGCATTCATTCCAGCTGTTGTAGCACATTTGGCGGTATAATGCGCCTTAAATGACTTTGGGGTGCAGCAAACTAAAACGCCTCTGAGGAATTTTAGTTTGCTGCCCTATAGCTGTGGAGTGAAGCATTAGGCTCTGTGCGGTGAGCCTGCCTGCCTGCATGAGCTCCATAGGGATCTGGTCCTTCCCTCCGCGGCTGCAGTGCCCCCTGGGACCACCTGAGTCAGGTGCCTGCAGGTGGGTGCTGCCTGGGGAGGGCTGCTGCTTCTGCAAAGGGAAGCACCAGCCCCCCACCTGCAGCCCAGGAACTGCTCTGCCTGCTGGCAGCTCGCCCTTCCCTCCCTGCCACAGGAGAGGCAGGGAAGACACCGGTGTGCCCCACAAGGGGGGCGACCTTCGGGGGTTTACTTTGCCCTAAATTGAAGCAGTGTTTTTAAAAACCCACTGCTTCAATTTAGGGTGAAGTAAACCCCTGTTTTGTCTACACACACCCAAGGTCTAGAAAGAGGTAGTTAGCTGTGTTAGTCTGAAGTCTGGCAAAAGGCAGCGCAGGGTGGCACTTTAGAGACAAACTGTTTCAGAAAGGCATAAGCTTTTGTAGGTGGCAGGATCTGATGAAGTAGGCTGTTGCCTACAAAAATGTATGCCTCTTTGAACTGTGACTCTCCAAGGAGTCAGCCTGCCCTGCCTTCCATCTGTGTCTAGGTAATGGCACAAGTGCCCTTTATTAGGTTACAGAAGTACTTTCTAGCATAGGAACATAGGACTGGAAGGGACCTTCTGGGCTGTTAAGTCCATTCCCTTACTGTTGCTGGCAACTATGTTATGGACTCCCTGATGTAGCTTGGCCAATGGGACAGAAGAGTAGCCTGATTATAGCACAGAGACTATATTTGTTCGTGAGAATATTTTTCTCTCCTGTTCTCTGTCGCATTTGTCACTGTTGCTAGCACTATGCTGCTGGCCAGGGTATTGACTGCAGTTTGCATAGACATAACTAAACTAGCTTTGAAGTCAGGTAGCTTGGGTACTACTAGAACAACATCTGTGATAGCATGGAGCTTAACACACACACACCTGAGTATTTACCCAGCTTCCTGGAGGGTTTTTGCAAACTAGTTGGTTTAAAGATAACTTGGGTATATCAACGCAAATTGCAGTCAAGATAGTGACTGCAGTGTTGTAGATGTACCCCAACTTTCTTTATTGATTTTTCATTCCAACTTCCCCCACACACTTCTTGCTCTTTATCCTAGATTGTTCATAGATATAGGCATTCACTCTTTCTCCTGCTGTTTAAAAAAAGCTTAAGCAGAAAACAACAACAATCAATTCAAACTTTCAAAGCCACAATGTTTGAGTGAGTTCAAAATTAGGCAGGGCTACTTCTCTTCCCTTCCCCCTCCCCACCACACTGTAAACCTCTTCTTGTTCCTTGCCACTCATTCATTTTACAGGGGTTTGGTTTGGTTTTGTTTTTTGCAGCTGAGACCTTGGAGGAAACCAGAGCTAGATGCAATTGTCTCAAAGCCCTTGAAAATTACTGTGAGATGTGCTGAAATACTGACAGAGCAAAGATAAAACCTTCTCAACTGAAGTCTCATTTTAACACTTTCATGGATTTCATAGATTTCATAGACATTAGGGCTGGAAGGGACCTCGAAGGATCATTGAGTCCAGCCCCCTGCCTGAGGGGCAGGAAGTCAGCTGGGGTCATAGGAGCCCAACAAGATAAGCATCCAAATTTCTCTTGAAGGTGTTCAATGTAGGTGCTTGAACCACCTCCAATGGCAGGCTATTCCAGACCTTGGGGGCTTGGACAGTAAAGAAATTCTTCCTTATGTCCAGCCTGAAACAGTCTTGCAGATTTACTCATTCCAATAACTCCTGTTAACACAGTATTTGGAGTTCTGGAGGATTAGCAGACATAAAAGATGCTGGTGGGCTGTCTTGCTAATTACTGGACTAGTTTTGGCCTGGACCACAGCTGTGTGGGAATGGTCTGGGACTTGTACATCTACATAACTGTCAACTGAACTCTAAGTCACTGGTGCTTGTATAGAGCAGGTTTCTAGTTCAGGTGATATGACTGGCTTCTAGAAAAAGTCTTCTTTTTACCTGCAAATCAAAACCCTGTGATATGGAAATTGCCAAGAGAGAAAAAATGTGGAATATCCATATTTTTACAGTCACTGTTTTGACCATAGCCACATTTTTAAACCAGGCAATTCCTTTCCTGAATTCAGTACTTATTTTGGCCTAAAACCCACCCAGACCTAGTCTGAAAAAGATGCTCTTACTTGAGACACCAGAGTTTTATTCAGGACTGATCCATTTTTCTTTTAATTCAAATCAATGCAGGTTAATTGAGAGCAGCTTATTTTTACTTCTGCTGGTATATGGCTGCCAAGATCAATACCAGTCATTTCCACTTAAACCATTCTACCTTTACTGGAACTGTTAGAGCATCCAGGTCTCCAACCAAAGTATTACAGACCAGCACTGTACATGTGGTTCCTTGTGTTATAATTGAAACCAGTATATCGTCAGTCTCACTACAGTGGCATCCTCATAAATGTTGTAAGTAAATGGACACATGCTTATCCTAAACCGGTGTATATATATTACTGTATAAAACATTTGCATGCTAAAAATACTCAGTTATGGGGCAACCGCCCATTGATTTCCTTTGCTGTAATGGGACCTCAGAGAGATCATTATCACCACACTTAGCCACTAGGTGGGGCAGTGGTAGCAGTAGCTGTTACATATGAGTTATCCCATCACCCGGTGACACTCCTCAACACAGTGTGAGTTAACTTTACCTTATTATGTTCTAATGCTAAAACTAGGTTTCATAACAGAGGTCTTTCCCTGAATTTAGAAACTAAAACATCTTGAGATAGTTCCCAAATGAACTAGGCTTGGTTCCCTTTGTGTAGTTATCCACAGAGCCTCCTCGTGTTACACAGCAAGTGGCTACCGGAGTTCACGTACAATGAGTGTGCATGGATATACTACTGTACTTTTATCTCTGTAATGCTAACTGGGAAAGATGTAGCTTTCCTTTTCTCTGTCTCAGATATTCATGTGCTGGGCATCTTTAAGGGTATCTCTGGTGGCCTTTTCAGTGTTATGATAAAGGTATAAAGAACAAAGGTATCTGGCTACACTGCAGTTAAAGTAGGCACACCTGAGCCAGCTTGAAACTAGTTAATTGAGGTACTTGATAGTAGTACAGCTGCAGTGGCACAAAGCTCAGCATTACTGCAGAAGCTAGGTGAATAGGCAATTTCTCTATGCTGAGTCCTGCTACAGCTGCACTGCTGCCAGTTATCTAATCTAGGTAATTTCAAGTCAACTTGGATCTACCTATATGGTCTGCCATGACTACAGTGTCTGGTGATTTAACCCAGAAAGGAGAGGAATCATTGAGGAAAGCACTCAGTTTCATCTTTTTTTCTGTCCTGTAACATAACAAATGTTCATTTGAAGAAGTGTTGTCAAGTTTGTTTAGAAATAGTAAAAGCAAAAGCACTCCACAGTTGGTGTATAGTGAAGGGATGCTTAACGATATTGGAACCTTTACAGTTCCAATATACAGCATCTGCTGCTTGTTAGGATCACATCAGGTGGGGAATATTTGAATCTAATAACCAGTGAAGTGAAAAGCCTGGGTGGAATCCCATCAAGAAACTCTGTACAGTTTTGGTACTTCAGTGTATTTTATTCATTGGTTCTACTAGTTAGTGGGAAAAAGTCTGTATTCATACATCACATTTTAAGGTTTTGATTCTAATAAGCACCGCTTCTATAAAGCAAAATGGGAGTAAGTAGTGGACAATGCCTGTAAACAATGCATTTGGTGCTGGGTGTTGGGGGTTCGATCCTTATACGTGTCTGACTCTAATAAAGAAAATTCTGATAACTGGTGAATGCTGTATGATTCATAGTTATGCAAGCTGGGTAGACTGGCTGTGCTTTCAGACTTAGTTCTGTCACTGCTGGGCACGGAGCTCCTATTAATATTATTAAGAGAGACAAATGTTCAACTTCTCTCTGTAAATACGACCACTTCTATGGAGGAGCCTAAATATGGGTTTGTGTGTCTAACTCAGAGAGACAATAGTCAGAATCTACACTGTGGGTGGCAGCTGGGGCTGGGCTGGCTGTTGTAGTAGCTGTTGTTCTTGTGTCCCCTCTAAGTGAGCACCCAGGACTAGTAACCCAGTTGCCCAACCCTTGTTATACTACGGGTAGTAATTTGGAACAAACTTTTGAATGAACAGTCTGAACACTTACTCTGAAGTTTCTCAGAGCGAGGTGTAATGTGAGGCCAGACAACCTAAGACACTGAAACTAGGGTTTGAAAAGAAACCTCAGCAAAGATTATATACAGTTCAGGTGTCAAGTAAGGCCTACAGAGAGATAATTTACAGCAAGATGTTCCAGGGTGAAAACTAACACAATGTGGGGCATAGGTGACGGAGCAAATACTTAGGATTCCTCTGCCAACCTGGATTGTAGAATAAAGACCAGTGAAACCCAGAAGTGTAGAATATCCATTTTGAAATCTGGAACCAAGCAATCTGGGGGTGAGGCAGGAAGATTATGGCTGGAAGCTTTGTGTCAGATTTGGCAGGAACCTTGGGCATATCAACTCTTATATGTGCTGAGCCTGGGAGCACAGGTGAGGAATATGCTTTGCCAACTTGCTACCATTCTGTGGGTGCATATACACGTCGCCCTACGGCAATGTTGTTACTGTGCTGTGCTTTAGTACTTCCTTTTGGAAGTACTAAAGCACGGTGCAGTAATCACTTATACTGTGCTGTGCTCATTGTGCAAAGCTAGTTTTAGCTGCTATTTTGCTGTAGCAGTGCGCTAAAATAGGGGAGTGCACTGCTATGGCAAAGTAACTGCCGGATGCATGTAGACTTTCATGATTGCTAGGTTGCCATAGCATGCTAGAGTGACATAGGGTGACATGTAGATGCACCTTGTGTACACCAACTCCTTGGGATGAGCCAGGATAACGGCATTAGAGCAGCCCTGAGCATAGGCCCAATCTGAGTTCACAAGCCTTCTGTTAATAGTTTGCCTATTGGTACCTATGTTGCTTCATTTCTGGGATTTGGCATGTGTGGAGCAGGAGTGAACAGGGAAGGGTGTTTTATGCTGGTGCTCCTAGGTTTCACTGTGCATCCTAGTGGTTTGGGAGTTGTGTTCAGGGCAAACCTGTATCCATCTTTGGTTTTGGGTAGAAGTTGTGTATTATGTTGTGGTTTTGACCCCAAACAAAGCAAAATGTGGTGTTTTAGCAGATTTTTTTACTTGAAGTTTCTGGGTCTGGAACTCAAAGTGAATGTCGGTATAAAGAAACGCTTATCTGAGAGATCTGAAAGCAAAAGCCACTCAGGAATGTGGAATTTCTTAGGACTATCCTGCAGGGTATTGGCCAAACACCTGGGGTTGTAGCACTGCTTCACAAAGTGACTCTCTGAACACATTGACTTGTGGAGTGGCCCATCCAGTGGCCTTATAGATGTGGTGCAGCTCATCCCAGATGCTATCTTATCAAGGACTTCAGCTAGGACTGTGTGTGGTCTGAAAGCTGTAGCCCTGCTGGGCCTTTGATACCTTTTCTATAACCAAAAAATTCACAACTTAAGAGTGTCTGGCCTGGGAGGGGAAGTTTTAGATCTCTAGAAAAGGGGCATTTTTAGGTACAGAAAAACTATGTTACTTTTTTTTTCATTGTCTTTAAGATATATTTGATCTCAATTTTAATCTACCCCTGAACCTTATGCAGCTGAAATTATGATAATTAACATACTTTCCTTTGCAGAAGGGATAAAAACTATACTCCCAATACCCTCTGAAACATCAGAAGTACTTTTTCTTTAACATTGTGGTATATGCAGAGAACATGATTTTGTATTATGTGAGAGGCATATTCAGGATAATCTGTATAACTTTTAGCTTCAAAACCTATGGGTAATGTGGGTACTCCAGATTTATGGTGATGCATGTATACAACATCTATTTATTATTCACTCTCACTTTCTCTCTTTCTGTTCTTAGCTGTCCAGATATTATCTGTCTGTCTACCTCTGTGATGGGTCTGGTAGGTAAACACTTAAGATCTCATAAAACAGCTCTAGAGGCATGACTTCAAACTCTTCTCTGGGCTGTGCCAAAATCTGTCCCCATCTGTTGCCACATCTACAAACGGGTTCCTGATCCTTCAGGCTGGGGAATCAAAGGCAACTGGACATAATACTAGTCACATTACTGCAGTGGGTTCTGTTGGCTAAGAAACTGGTGTGCCTAAACCACACTAGCCCACACGGCTGTTAAGCTTACATGAACTTTCTAAGATCTATCTACAAGAGATTCCGTGTGCTATAATTTTGTATGGACTCTAACTACTTTGTTGTAATATTCTGTCACATCATCTATCCAGGAAAGGACTGTGGCAGCTTTTTAGGCATTTCACAAAGCTGCTTTAGATGGGAGTGAAGCTGAAAAAGAAGGGGGGGGAGGGGGAGAGAGAGAGAGAGAGAAGATCCAGTTCCATGTGTCAATTCAGTTTGTCAGGAGGATCTTCTGATCACTGGCAATTTATTAGATCCTGGACCTTGAATGCATCCATGTTCCATCAGATCAGCTTTCCTGTGCAATGGTAGCACTTCAGTAGGGATGCATTAAGAGCAGTTTTGGAGGTATATTTTGTCTCATATGCCTGGTACTAAAGCCGATGGGGTGGAAAAAGAGAGAGAGAAGGAATGAGAGTAGGAGGAGATTCCCATTCTATCTGGTTTCTTTCAGGTGGTCCATTTAGAAAACCTCTATTTTACAGGTTATTTCCAAATCTAGTGTATCAGAGCTCTACCATTTTGGGTGAGGCATATGGCATAAAGGACATGTTTACTAATTGGTAAAACAGAAGGGATTACAAGACTATCAATGTGGACAGTGCAGTTAATAGGTCTTGTGTATGGACAGTGGAGGATAGTAATTTCAGCACTTACCCCTCAAGCAGAAATAACTTAGTGCACCATTAAACGTTGTTGGCATATGTAAGGATGGAACTGATGGACTGCATCCCAAGTCTTTTATTCCCCTGACCATATAGGTCACAATGATGGACTTAAAGAAGCCATATGTCAGCAAGATATGTCTCTAATTGATTTGTGGAGCTGGACAGAGTCTAAACATTTTACCAGTCAGAGAACAGATGACCAGAAGGAGAGAATGACAGAAAAAAAAGGCAAGAGTTGTGTAAAACCATGGGGGATCTTTGAGAAATGACTTCCGATTGGAGCCATAAAACAACAGTTTATTCCTGCCCCTCTGCAGGGTTCCTGGTAATGGAGTCACTCCTAGGGCAAAAGTTAATTCCAATTAGACAGTTTGAAGGGACGGTTTTCAATCACATGTCTGTCTAAAGAAACCGTGTCAGGTCACATTTTGACGATGAACCAGTGGCAGTCAGGGTAACTTGGAGTGGCTTGCTGGCTCACGGGTCTCTTGGGGATCTCCCCACTCAGCACAAGTTTGCAAGCCCCTTGCCCTGCAAACCAAACCATCGACAAACGGAATGCTGTTATCAGAATGGCTCCAGCTTCCACTGAATATTGAAAATGGAGTCAAAGGCAACTCATCCCATAATACATATATCCCTTGTGCTACCTCAGCTTCTGCATCGGCCACGCAGCTTGGTAGGTAAGCTAGTATTAACTGCTGCCTTTTTATATGTACATAATGAAGTTGCAGTATAAATGTCTTCAGCCCCTACATGTATATCTCTACAGTATCTTGTAAATCATCTCCATTCCTAATAGATTGCACCTTCAATGTAGTAGAAGCATTTTCACATGATACATGTTCCCAAGATGGTCGATCTATTGGAGCATGTATCATGTGAAAATCCCAAGATGGTAGATGCTGGATCTATTGATGCAGCTACATATCTGTCTTCTAAAAAATATGCAATCTAATTCAGAAAGCTTCAGCTCCCAGTGCAAACACATACCTGCATGGTGTTATGCAACAGCAGTGTGGTAACAAAATCCTAGATTTGTTTAAAGACTAAAGGGAAAAAAACCAACTAGTTATCTGCTACAAGTAGAACAGATGGTAATCTTTCCACTAGTTTCTGGGGCCAAAGCTTACAGCAAACATGCACAAATGTTAGTACTATGTGTACTTTTTACTTATCTGTCCTTATAGCAGTTTCATACTTGCTAATAAATATTGATTCATCAGCTCTTCCTTGCCGGAGATCCAGAAAAGAGAGAAATTCTGCATGTTCAGGGGCTAGAAGTGAGACATAGCTAGGATTGTTACAGACTGAAGGACACTCAAGTGGGCACCGCAATCTCAGATCTCACTTCTGTGGCAATAGGCTCCTTCCTTTTCATCCCAAGGCATTTAGACACAGCAGTATCTGCCCAGTTCTCAGTAGGCAGGTGTTCACGTAACCAAAAATGGCAATTAGTTTGACACATGTTGGAAGATCAGAGATCGTGACACAAGTGGAAAGATCAGAGATCCAGTGGGCCAAGAAAAGCATCCTGCCTTAGCCTAGAGAAGATTATTTGACAGCCGGGTTGAGTATATGGGTCAGGCAGAATAGGAGAAGATTGAATTGCTACTGTCTGTACTCTAGCTGTTTTGTGGAGAAACAACATTGCATTGCTAAGACATTTGCAGTTTAAAATTTATCCCTTCATTTGTGAGGCCTTATTTCTCATGTTGTCATTCTGTCAGGGCCTAGACTGTGTGGGGTATAGAACACACGGTAGGACAGGAAACTGCACTTTGTTTCAGCATAAATGAGATGGCCTATGCACCACATGGCCATTGACATCCGTGAGATTTCTGGGCAAAGGGTTAGAATTTGTCTGCACTGCAGCATGGATGTATGATTGCCACAGCAATACTTTAGCTAGCCTTAATGTAGCTACTTAAGGTAAAAACCATAGACAAAATGTGACAACACTGGTTGCACCACAGGCTAGCTGCCCAAAAGTGTACCCAGTAGATTTGACAGGCTTATATGGCCCAGGCTGAAACCCATACCACCATGTCTTCCTTGAGATTGTGATGTGAACTAGGTAGATTAAAGCTAAATTGGGCATGCTTGTAACTCCTGTGGTCACATTTCTGGATTGCAGTGTACACACACCTTCAGGGTAGGATGTGGCCAAGGGTCTCCAGTCAGGCCTTGTGGATTACTTAACCCAAGGTGAAGTTATGACCTCCTGTACAGGAAGAACCCTCAGGCCATCATCTAAGTGAGACCAGGTGTTATATCTATCTCAGTAGATTTCAGCATCTTCATGAATCATGGGAATTAGGTTTTCTACCTCCTCAATGTTTCTTTTATCCAGCTATCTATTCTATAAAATTCCAGATATCTCCTGCCTGCCTCTGACTGGTAGAGAGAAGAAATGCAAATTCCATTGCTATTGAAGAGTTAGAAAAACATCCCATGACCAAGCCAAAGCTTGACTTCCTCTTCTTACCAAAGTTGTGATTATTGTTGTTACTGTTATCGTTCACGACGTGCCAGCTCATGACGTGCCAGCTCTCATAGAGAGCATTATCATTGTGGGTTCCAGGAGTAGATTGGGACCCACTGCTGTGTTTGATAGGAGACAAGCATGGACCAAAAAGACTTTCCCTTCCCTGAGGAGCTGATATTCTAAGCATAGGGCAAGGGACTAATGGATAAAACAAGTCAACAGGGAAGCACAAGGAAACAGTGAAACAGGCTTTAAAAATGTTGGGTCACTGAGGATTTTTCTACAACGAAAGAAATGGGAAGCAGAGAGGGCATATCACTATTGCTTCTCCTCTCCATCCTGCCAGCCCATAAAAGGTTATAATCCTATAATACCATTATTTACTAAGGCTTTTCTTTTGTTCTGTTTTTAAAATCCTCATGCAACACAACACAACTTCCAACATGGCCATGGGAGTATAGTCCATTCAAATAATTCAATTATTGTTAAGATATCTCCCTGATTTCAACCAGCGTCACATGTGCTTCATCACTTTACTCTGTACCCCTTTCAGGCCTATGTAGTTTCTTTCTTTGAAACCTTTGGAGGTGTGTACCAGGTATCTGCTGTCATCATTGAGAACTGTATGTTTAGATCTCAGGGCACGTAGATGCATTGGCATTTATATTCTTTCTCATTTCTGTTGTCTACATGATGGCAATCACTGCATGGCAAACTGCCTGCATTCAGCTCAGTAAGAATCTCTAGTCTAGTGCTGCCAGCTCCAAGCAGTGAAAAATGATATATCCTGCTCATGATTGGATCTAGGATTCTCTAAGGGGGATGTGGCATGCCTCCCTCCAGACCATGGGGGATATAGGGGCTAAGCATTGCTGGAGCCCCTGGACTGGCAGGGGGCATGGGGCACCAGGAAGCCAGACAGGGAGTAGGCACATGAAGGGGAAGACCCACCTAGGGGGACCTGCCCTCTGCCACCTGCCCCGCTCCTCCCACGAGGTCAGGAGCAACACTGGACGGAGGAACCTGTCCCCAGCAGAGCCTGGCTCCCTGTACAGCTTTTCCCTTCTAGCTGGAGCAGGGCAGATGCGGCTCTGGGGTCCCCCCATGCCTGCATCAGCTGGGAACATTTGTGGCAATAGGGGATGGGTTCCTCATTCCATTGCCTGCTTCTGGGTAGGCAGACTAATGGTGGGGGGACAGCAGGTCGCACTCCTGAAGTTCATGGGATTGGCTTAAAAACAGTGAAATTATTTTAAAGAATTATGATTATTTTTGTTTGCCTGGGTTTTCTTTTTTTGTAGGGTTGGGATGTTGTAGCTGTGATAGTCCAGGAAATATGTGAGAATCAAAGGGCTTGGGGTGATATCTTTTATTGGACCAACTATATACTTGGGAGAGATGTTAGACAAGCTTTCAGGCACAAAGTGCCCCTTTTCAGGTCAGCTTTTATCTGTGTTTAGGTCATGTTTTCAAGTTTTTCTTTCCAAATGTGAAGGTTGAATGAAAAATAAAATCATTGGTTAAACCCATACTCTAGAATGAGACTTGCAAAGAAATCTCATTGCAAGTGAGTGCAGATATCACACTTCCCTTACAGAATTTTGTGAAATCTTTTTATTAAATTAAGCATGAGGGATTGGGCTTCAAAAATAATAAACAGAGTAAAATCATAAAATAATAATTTAATTTGTATTCCCCATAATGATTGTGGATGAAGTAGGGCAAAATGGGTTTTTTTTGGTCAAACATTAAATTGGGGAGAAAAGAAGCTAGGGTAAAATCAGCAAACTTGGGGGAAAATTTTGAAAACATTGAAATAACCCTTTTTGACGTTTTGAAAAGAAAAGCAAACTTTTTATTTTGAAATAGTGTTTTGGTTTCAAAACTGAATTAGATTTTTTTAATAAAAGGATAAAAAATGAGGGATACAGAAACTTTGGATGGAAACAACGGTTTCATTTGGGGTCAAACAAAATATTACATCTGATTGGCAATATGTTTTCCTGTAAAATCAAGAAAGAAAAATACCTGTGTCAAATCAACCTGAGGAGAATTTGTCTTTTTCCTTCTATATTTTTGATCAGCCACCGCACCAGAAAATCCTCCTTTGCCTGGTTTTTTGAACCAGCTCCCAAAGTGGAACAACACACAGGAGGGGGCAGGGAAGGGAAGTGCTTAAAAGAAACAATTTAACACTTGAATTTCTCTGCCCATATTTCATCTTGCTCCTCCCTGGCTTGTATATTTGCCCTCCGGGCATGAACAGAGAGAGCAGGTAATTGCAGGACGATCCCCCTCCCCTGCTTGACAGCTGACGCTCAGTCATATGACCTCGCAGGCCCAGGCACCAGACACCCGTTGCCCCAGAGTCACTTCCCCGCCCCTCGTCTGGCGTTGCTGCTGCTGCTGCTGTTGCCCTGGAGCTTGGGATGGGATGTGTGTGTGTGAGCGTGTGTGTGTATCTGCTGGGAAGAGAGGTTGGGATTGCCTACAGCAAACCTGGCCAGGGAAAGCTTTTCATCTCCTCGCTGAGGAGAGCAAGCTGCCTGCTGTCAGGGTTGTGGCTGCGGAGAATAGCTGTACACAGTAATTACTGAAAGCTAACACGCACCAAAGCTGGGAGGGGAGGGGACCCAGGGTGGAAATTGCTAGCAATATGGTGAGCATGTCAGGACCCAGGTACCGATCAAAGCCCCCAAGCAGGCTAGCAGATGGAAAAACGGGCCCTTCGCTTTAGAGGAGGGCAGGGGCAGAATTGTAACCGTCTCTCGTTAACGTCCATGTAGGGGGAGGATGCTATTAATGTCTGGGTTTGCCCCCTGTCCCCCCAGCTTTCACATCTCCTGCCCCAGCTGCTGGCACTGAGGAGAAAGGCTTATTATGCTGTATGAAGAAGAATTTAGTGCCAGGTCAGGATTTAGCAAAAGGCAAAGTGCCACTGACAGAGAACAATGACCTCTGTCATTAAACCCCTCTCCGATCTGTCCTCCCTGCCCCACCCAAGGGATGTGACCCCTTTCTACCTCACTCAGCCACCAGTGCTGATTTTTATTCTAATCTCACTGAACCTCCCTCCCTCTGGATTTGGACGCTATCGTCTCCAGCATCAGGAGCTGCTGTCTTAAATGCTGGAGGTTGTGACTGGCATACGGTGCAAGGTACAAACATGGGCGAGCCACCCTTGACTTCGCCCCAGCCTTCTCCCTGAGTAGTGCCAGGGGGATGAAGTTTGCCTGGGGAAAATGCATGGTGCTGGGCTTGTCAGACTCTTGTTCTGTTGATGTATCTGACCTCTTGGCAGTTCCTTGGTTTTGCCTTCCTTGATTCTTTCCACCTTTAGCATATTTGTATTGCCCCATCATCTCAGCAGCTGACAGTCTGTAATGTATTTATCTTTTACTGTGTGGAAGGCAGTGCCATTATCCCTGTTGTATGGCTGGGAAAGTGAGGCAGACAGACAGAAGCTAAGCAACTTGCCTCAAACAGGGAGTCTGTGGTGGGGAAGGGAGTTAGAGCCTGGCTCATCTAAGTCCTAGGTGAGAATCCTACCCGTGGGTGACTCTGTGCCCCATAAAGTCCTAATGCAGGAAGAACAAGTGTCCATCGAAAACAGCAGCACAAATGGCGTTGTATTTGGCCCTTCAGAGTTGAGAGTCTGGCACAGCCACAGAAAACCCCCAGTATTGGGGATAGAGAAGAAAACATTCACTGAAGTAGAAAAGATGTGATTGATGGTACTCATTGTTACCAGTACTCACTGTGGAGTCTCTGGCCTGTTTCTTCGTCAGCCTGTCTCTCAGCTGAGCACAGGAATGGGAGAAGGCATGGGGCACTTTTGCACTTCTATTATGAAGGGCCTGCCCTGGAGTAGGGGGAAAGACACCACATTGGTTTAATCAAACTGGCTATCTTGCACTCTGCTTTCTATGGGCAGAGGGAAGTAAAGAATAAGCAGTGTCCACTGCGCCCTGATCACACCCCTCCCTTGCCTTCCACTTCCCACCTTAAGTCTGGCCCAACATGTCCCTAAGGCAGTGGCTGTGAGCAGGGTTCCAGTGGGATCCTTTGACAGTCCCCAATTAGCAGATGATTTCTTTCACACTGAGGGATGTTTCCTTTGCTGCTCGTAGCTGGAAGCAGAATGTACAGAAAGAGCCACAACATTTGAGAGTAAAACAGTAACCAAACTTTTCCAAACTTCAGAAAATCTCCAGCCTTCTGCTCCCCCAATTGGGAGATAGTGTATCACATCCTTCAACAGCTCATGGATACCAAGCAGACCTGTTTAACAGCTCTTGTTGCTGGGCACATCAGTAAGATCCCTCATTATGGTGAGAACTTATTTGTGAAGGAGTGGAGTGTGAATTGATTGTGTAGGACAGGGGTGTCAAAGATCTGACCTGTAGTGCCATTTCACCCAGCCCGTGGGACTCTTAGGAGGGCTGGGAATTTGGGGGAGGGCGAGAGAAGCAGGGTGACTGATCGTTGCATCAACCCCGTGCCACTGCTCACCTAACTGCTGCTGCCACTTGCTGCCAGATCCAGATCCAGCTCATGAGGAGTCCCATGGTCTGGATTTATCCCCGGAGGCCTGGGTGAATTTGACACCCTAGTGTAGGAGTTTTGATATGTTAAACCTTCACTGGAAGATTCCTTGCTGTTAGGTGCTCAGCCACCGTACTTGTTTTTTGAACATTGGCTATGATTAGCTGGCAGGTACAAAGCATCAAGAATGTGGCTGAAGTTTTAGATTCCAGTATACACTGGCAGCTCTAGAATTCAGAAGAGAGACACCATTCCCTATGCAAGTAGAACAATGATAGTATGTCACTGAAGGATACTAGAGCAGAAACTGCTTGATAGGGTGCAAGATAATCTTGCGCTTCCAAGTGAGTGAGCACAACTGAGAAATGGCCATGAGCAGAACTGAGATTTCCTTCCTGACTCTGTCACTAACTCCTTGTGACACCTTTCCTCACCTGCGAAATGAGGGTAGTAGTGCATGCCACACAAAGGTGATATTTATTGCTGTTGGTGAAGTGCTTTGAGATCCTCTGAGGAGGTAAGGAGGATCAAGACAAGGGCAAAGCGTTGTGTTAGCATATGATTACCATCCTTACAGCCATTGTATTGATGCTAACTGCACTTCAGGATGTTGGATGGGGGAGGTGGGTGTCAGCCAGTCTCTAAGAAACTGGGTTTTCATTTCCTCTGTCCTGATGTCTATTGGCTGGACACCAGATCGCGCTCGAGGGATGGCCTTTCAGCATATCGTGTGACCACATCTTGCATTGTTGGGCGGCTTCCCTGCTTCATTTCTGTCCATGTGTCCTTATGATGGGGATCAGATTACATGGCCTTCACAATGCACCAGCCATCTATTATTCAGTCATTGTATGCTACCGTATATACTGGTGTATGGGTCACACCAGATCAGAGCTACATGAGCAAGCGTGGGCCTCCTATTCACTAGGAAAGCTGGCATCTGTCAGTAGATAACACATCATAACTAGATGGATAGAGGGAGAATTACATGATAAACTATGATACTGTGAATTACCTTGTGTGAATTATTAGGATTTAAGCAGAATGCTAGCAGAAACCACTCTGAGGCTACCAGAGCTTCAGTAATGCTTTATATCGTGACAGTGAAACCCATGAATTCCTGTCAGTTGGGTTGGGGTATTAAACCAGACTTCTTCCCGTGTGCTAAGATGCATAGATAGGTTCACAGGGAAACTCTTACAAAATTAGGTGATGAGAAATGCGCATTAACTCCTAGACCACCAAACAGAGAAGATGCAATAGAAACCTGAACCAAGAAGAAAAATCTTTATATTGGTAAGGTCTAGAGATGGCTGTGTCCATGCAGGCTCAAATGAGGTGGTCTTTTCAGAGTAGTGAATGGTGAATGGATTGGAATTTTGGTTGATATTTTTATTCACACCTTCTTTCTTAGTATAGAAGGAGAAAGAGATATTCCATAAAACTAAAATTTGAAAACCAAAACCCAAAAGCCTGTTGATTAGAAGTGGTCAAAAATGTTCTGGTTGAAATTTTTCCACCAGATACCACTGTTTAGTCAAAGTCAAACCTTGTTGCAGGAATGTGTTAATTTTGCTATAAAAAATAAATCAGACCCAGGCTGTAGGCTGATGGCCACATGTTCTGTTTTGACATTTTGCTGTTTCAAAAGGACATTGTGTTTCTATTTGTTTTGTTGTTTTTAAATAGTCAAAATCAAACTGAGACACTTTGATTTTCTCAGAACTGAATGTCTAATCAACACACAATGAAAATTTTAAAAAATTCTGTTTTGTGGTAAAATTGGAAATCTTCACACTGGAGTTTGGAATGGGAACTTAACTGAACAGCTCCCCCACCAGCACATAGTAACTTTTGGAATTCATTAGCACAGAATATCATTGAGGCCTAGACTTCAAGATTCAAGGACGTTTGTGTGGATAAATGGGAGAAGTTAATTTAAGAGGTACAAAGAACATTAGGTACCTGTTTCCCGTGGGAGTTCAGAGGTTAACTATCATTTGTGCCTCTGGAGTCTACCTTCAGTGAGAAGATCTATAGTTATAGTAGTACAAGTGAAAACAGAACCAAAATTTTGGGAAGGGAATAAACAGTCCCCTATAATTCAGGGTATAAATTAATTTCTGACAATTGAGGAGTAAAAGGAAACTTACTGCATGGGCAGGCTATCCTATAAGCCCTGCTTCAGGGTGTCTTTGCATCCTCATCGGCATCATCAGCAATTGTCCACAAGTGCAGATAGAACTGATAGTGACAAACTGAACTGGAGCCCTTGCTCTCCAGTCGCTGGTGTCCCCCAACGATTGTTTTCATTTGAAGGGAAATAGCAACTCTGCAGAATTTTATGACACTGACATTTTTTAGGTTTGCTTGAGCATAGCTGTGCCTGTTTTGCTGACTGCAAACAACACCCTTAAGGGTGTTTGGGAACTGGGAGCTTTTATCTCCTTGTGATATTTGAAGACTCTGAGCACCATGCAGGATTGATTTTGTTCTAACACACTGGAGCCAGATGATTTAAATAGATTAAACTCCTTGGCATTGATGTAGTTCATGTCTACCATGAAGACACTCAGTACCTGACTACCCTGCTACACCACTCCAGCCCTTCTACACTTCCAACAGCTTACTTTCCCAGCTATGCAAGGACTCATTTCAGATATGTCTTCCCTGTCCATTTTGGGCATGTACTTGGGTTTGCCTAGCTGAGTCTCACTCACCCAGTGTCTTATTTCTCAATGGATGAGCTTAACAGAGATGTCTTAGTTTTTAAAAATAGTTAATATTTAAATATTAATTGAGCCATTAATTACATCTGAGCCCCAGAACAAAACAGCCATGAATGATTAATGAGGAGGCCTATGGTAAATGTCTCTAATAATTCACAAAGCAACAGAGCCAGGTATTTTCTTTGAGCATCCAGTTTATTCAATGAAAGGAAAGGGAGAGAGACAGTGAGCTAATGAAAGGATACTAGAGGAAGGAGAGAAGAGAGAGGAGGCAATATAGGCTGTGTTCATAGAATCATAGAAAAGTAGGATTAGAAGGGACCTTCAGAAGTCATCTAGTGAAGCAGGATCATTCCTATCCAGACCATCCTATACAAATCCATTATCTAACCAATTAGTAAAACTACAAAGTCAACCCTGACAACAACCACAAGGCATAACATCCTAACTTGCCACAGGTAAGGCAGGGGGACAATGGTGTTTTGTGCATAGTACTGTGCTACAATAACAGTGTTCATCTAAGGATCTCAAAGAACTATACAAGCATTAGCCAAGCTCTTTAGCACTCCTGGTGATGCATGCATATTTTTACTTTCCAAATAGATAAACTGAGGCAAAGGGTGCATGAGGTTAATTCAGGGCTGATCCATAAGCCAAGTAAAACCACAGAGCCCTGACACCCATTTCCATTGGCTCTTATGACTTTGCCCATTATGTATTTATGCTTATAGTTCTCCAGATAAATAGCATTGCAAGCCCATTTTTGTATATCCAATGTAAAGCTGCCACTTGAACTGATCAAATGGCACAAAGTCTATCTGATTATTATTTAACAACTCTTGGGAAAAACAATTGTTTTCCAAGATGTGCTTGTTGTGAATGGGAAAGGCACTGGTATGCAGACACTCACTCATGCTTTGCAAAGCATAGCTAATGGTCAAGAGGGATATTTATACTTTATACTATTTATAATGTATAATCAAGTAACTCAAAGAGGATTCAGTCTCATATAACAAAAAGAAAGTCTCTGCTCCAAAGGGTTTAAAGCATAAATATATCCCCATCTGTAAAATGGGCATAACAGTGACTCCTTTGTCTGTCTAGATCATCTGCCTAGATTGTATATTCTTTGTGAGAAACTGCCTCCTCCTATATGGATATTCAGCTTCCAAAGAAATAAGCACCACTGGAATAATGAAAGCAATGTTAATAATATCAAATGATAATTCTACAACTAGCCATAGAAGGACCACCCGTTACACCAGGAGTCAGGAGTAGAAGATAAATAGTGACCTTTGGAGCTACTCTGCACTAATGAGGCACATCCAGGTGAGCCCACATGTGCCTCTTGCAGCGTCTTAAACCCATTTGAGATGCTGCAAGAGGCACATGCAGGAAGGGGAAAAGGTTCCGTAAGCTGGAAGTTTGCAGCATGGGGGCAAAATTAGACCCCTGGATATCCAGGGAGTAAAAAAAAAAATGGAGTGAAAAAAAGCAGGGCAGGGCATGGTCCCGGCAACCAGAGGCTGGGTCCTCCACAGAGATGCTCTGGTTGCCACAGTGTCTCTATGCTTGGCCCTCACCCTGGTGCTAAAGCACAGTGCCAGCCTGTGCAGGGCAGGCAGTGTGCCAGCCACAGGGAGCTGGACCCAGGCTCCAGTGCTGGTATGTAAGGAGTCAGGGGGCCTGGAGGAGGGGACCATGGGGAGGGACCCCCACCAGCCCCGCCCAATCCCCCTGCCCTCCTGGATCCCTGCCCCACCTGGCCCCACCCCTTAACCAATAAGAATTTATTTATACATTAGAAAATTAGCCCCCCATTGCTGCCTTCCCACCCCACATCCCCACAATTAAAAACAAAACAAACAAACAAAAAAACCCGGCACTCGCTGGCACTATCAGCTGCTGTTGGAATCACAGTGTGGGGCCGGGTGACAGCCCTAGTGGCCCCAGCCTGGGCGTTGCTGCTCCGTGCTGCCCTGTGCTGCCCAGGGGGACTCTGCCAGGAGGCTCCGGAGCCCCCACAGCCCCGTGGGCACTGCAGGGGTGGGTGGTAGCCTCTGTGGGGGCCGTTTCGCCTCTGTTGGGGCGATTGTAACCCCTGTGGGGGAGCTGTAACCCCTGTGGGGCTGTAGCCCCTGTGGGTAGGTTGTAACCACTGTTGAGGGTTGTAGGCCCTGCGGGGGGCAGCAAAACATGTAGGTATTTAGAATTCATTTTATTATGATGACAGAGACACTGGCAAATTGCTTTAACACTGTAGATATATCAATAAAACATTGCCCAACTGATCGTGTCTCTGTCTCTCACTGTCTTTTATATAGTGGTCTTTTGTTCTAATCATGGAGGAACATGGATTTTGGGGTATTTTACAGAGTGACTTTGGGCTATTTTATCAGGGATTTTTCAGTTTTCAAATAGGGAACACCAGAA